>NC_081415.1:340884400-341184400 GCF_030272615.1 Cryptomeria japonica
GTAAGTCTTTTGTCATGGTATTGCCTTGTAATGTCAATTGTTGGGTATTTGTAACTAGTTCTAGCTTGAGATGTTTATTTTGTATTGAGTCATGTTACCCTCTTCTAGCTAAAACTAGTTGTAGTAGCTATTATTATTTGTAATTTTGCTTTGATTCAATATAAAAAAAGGTAATGGTGAATCCACAAGTACAACAATTTATGAGCAAAAATAAAAGAAACCTTCTATAAATAAGAGCTACAATGAAAAAAAAGGTAAATTTCCATGGAAAAAATAATTACAATGTTAACACAATGAATGTAAATACCCCTTCTATATTAGCAACAAAAAAACCCTAAATCTCGCAAGATTGTGCAAGTGTCTTAATATTATGAATTGAGAAAAAAACAAAAAATAACATATGTAACATTAAGACTATGATGTGAAAAGGTCATAGAGTACAATGGTTGGATAAAGTACCACATTCGCATAAACTATTAAACACCCCCTTAAGTGTAACTCGGGAAGGCACTAAACTAATGTAATAAAAAAGGTATTGAAAACTAGGTCTAATGAGTTACCCATGTACAAAATAAAAAAAACTTCACAACTATAGAAAAGGAGAAAACCTTGTGGAAAAAAAATCCTTTCCAAAAAAAAGAGATCTAAAATTGGGAAAGAAGCCTCAAGAAGATCCCATAAAGAAAACTCCCTTCACCCCAAACATCAATCACAATTGAAGATAACGAGGTGATTCTAGAGGTTCAACAATGATGTTCACAATTTTCTCCTTAGTAGGATTTAAGTAATCAAAGGAGAGCTGATCATAATGGAAATGCATGTGTATCTCAATGGATTTCATCCTTTGATGCTTACCTAGGTTGTGTGTAATGTGAATATCAATTTTGGTTAAAACACCAAAGAAGTTAGCATTATTAGGTGTGAGAGAAATCCCAAACATAATATGTCAAATCCACAAAACCTCCTAGTTGAAAAGAAAAACTTATATCCTTTATTTTGGTCAAGCAAGAAAAATTCTACATACTGCAATTCTTAGGTTGTCATGCCCAAAATTTAGGGCAAAAACGGAACGATTTTTTTTTTTTAAAATACCAATTAATTAACAAGTTCGCTCACACGACAAGCGTTAATGAAATTTCCATAATTATATTCGAGCTAATTCTGAAACGAACCAAGCATCGATAATTTGTTTAATTCTAATTGCGGAAGACTAATTGGTTTAATTTTATCTCCACGAGATACCTAGTCATTAAGTTTATTAAATCAATCACGCTAAAGAGATAGGAGAGGAAAATTAATTCAATCTCCAATATGACTATATAGTCTAAACAACCATTTTAAAATTTTAATGCTCTAATTAAATAATCTAGGGCAATATTAAGCATTTAACACGCTAAATACATTTGAAATTTATAAGACCAGGCTTTATTCATAAATTTGTATATTTCCTTTTTTTTTCTTTTACTACCTATTAGAAACCAATACAAAGGTATTTAAATATTTAAATCTCTATTAATTACTTACTTCAAATTATATATATATATATATATATATATATATATATATATATATATATATATATATATATATATATATATATATATATTTATATATTTTAATTCTTTTAAACAAAAAATAACTTTCCAAAATAATAATCAATATTTTTCCAACCCTAATTAGGGTTCTATTTTTTTATATATATATTAACAACTCTAAACTATCATGTAAAATTTATTTCATTTACCCTAGCCCTACCCGGTTAGGGTTTAATCTCTTTATTTTTATTTTTTTACCACTAAAATTCCACCGGGTCCGAACAACGGCGGCGGCCATTTTTTTGTGCAGGGTTTGAAGAAGGCGAAGGGCCGAGGGCGCCACTGTGTGAACGCACAGTGGCGGCGCGGCACCACTGTGTGTCCACACAGTGGGCGCCGCTTGCGGCTCGCACCACTGTGTGTCCACACAGTGGGAGCCGAAGCGGCTCGCACTGTGTGTGCACACAGTGGGCGCCGCGCGGCTTGCACTGTGTGTACACACAGTGGGGTCCGCGTGGATCCCAAAATTCTTTTTTTTTTTTTTTTAGTTTTTTTTTTTTTAAATTATACCATATATATATATATATATATATATATATTATATAAATTTATATATATAAAAGTTTTAAGGGTGAATGTATATAAAAATATATATATATATATTTTTTTATAAGATTTACATACAAAATTTTAAACAAGATAACAAAGGGAAAGCATTATGTAAATCAAAATTTCATGTGCACAAATAAATGTAAATGTATATATATATATATAATTGGTATATAACTTAGGCTCTTTTATTTATTTATTTTAATTGCTGATAAAAGAAATTGAAGTAGATCTTTTGCTAAACTTTTATTCTAATACATTTTTTTCTTAAAATACATCATACTATTCTGAATAAAACACATTCATTGATTTTTCCACTAATAAAACAATTACTTAAAACACCCTTATTCTTTTTAAATACTTAGGATCTTTTAGCAAAATAACTCATACTTTTCAACAAGTAGAATATAGATAAAATTTATTTGAAAACTAATTTTTCCATAATACAAAAGAAGCTTTTGCATGCAACTCAAGGAGGCTTTTCTTTTTCTGAAACAAAAACAGAAGTAGAAATAAAACAAGTTTTTTTACAACTCCAGGATATTCTGTAAATTTTACAAGATGTTTCTTAGTTTAGTTACAACAATAAACCTCAAGTCTATTTTCAAGAATTACAACTTGCCTCTCATTTCTATGAATGAGGGCATACTTCTGAATCAAATTAAAACAAATATTTGCAAATGGATTTAAGTATCTTCAATAATAATCTTCTGTATCTTTTCATGGTTCCTATTCTCTTCTCCTGACTTTCCTGCATAATAGAAAAACAGATATGACCACGGAGTGCTCACCTCCCAGCCTAGGCTAACTGGTAGCCACCCCCGAGCTCGGAGAACCAATTCCTAGATGGGTAACAAACAGGCAAACACATAGAAGGCAAATACATACAGATTTTCAGACACACTCCCAACTTGGCTTCACAACACCACACTTTGGTGATGATCTTTTCAAAGGGTGGTAGTGGACCAATACCCTGAGGAGAACTGCAAGTATGAAATAAACAAGAAGCCACCTCATGGCACAATAATTATATCAAGAATCTCAACCCCTTATTCCTTATGCCCCCCCAAAGGCATTCTAGCCTTATTTCCCTCCTTATGACCCCCATTGCACAAACAGGCCATGCAGCAAGGGTCACACAAAGATCCCTTGTGATCGCTCTCAAAAGAGAGTCTCTCACTCGAGGGTTGTCACTGCTACCACCCACAAGATCCTCTTCTCTCCCAAGAGTAAGAGGTCTTGAGAAAACTCCCAAAACACAAACAATCATAATGCAAAAATACCAAAAGAATTTCAAAAAAAAACATTCAAGAACACAGATTTCTTACACCAACATACTTCCAGACATAAACAAGAAGAAGACATTAAAATGAATAATTGAAACCAACCTTAATCTGCCCAAAGGTATTATGATATTTGAGGAAGAGCTGCCCAATCCACGAATCTTTTTCCTTCTACCCTTAGTCAATTTTTCTATTCCATCCTATTATTTTCTTTTCAAAATTTCTCTTGTCTCCAAAAATGGAGAGTGGGTGATTACCCTTCAATTCCCAAAAATCTTGCTTAAGAAGCTCATTCTCTGAGTTCTCACAAGTTTCTAAAAACCAAAAAGGAAAGAAAAGCAGAATGCAAAAAGACCCTCATTCCAAAAAGGAAAAATCTTAATTAGATTTAAACTTCTAATTTTCAATTTTCGCTCAACTCAAAAAAACCAATTTTTAAAGCGTTAAAAAGATCATTAAAAAGTAGAAACTTGCCTAAAATTACCCCTAACCCCTAGGTATACCTTATGGGCTTTAGGAAACCCTATTAAACTACCCCTAGGTGTTCATTTAACCCATTTTAAACCCCTCTGAAGTTTATTTTCGGGTCAAACATATGTTGACCACCCCAAATATTATATTCCCAAAGTATTTATGACAACACATTATTTTATTAAAAAAAAACTATAATTAAACACTTTCCCACCAAGAGACACAAATAAAACATTTAAATTTAAAATCCACACATGTGTCAAGTGACACAAATAAAACACTTTTACAAATTAAAAACATGAAATTGTCTCTTGTGGTTTTACACATTAAATTTAAATAACACTTAACACTCATGCAGCATATATTGTTACGAATAAAATACAACACAAACGGGGTGTTGTCTCTCCAAATAGACAACCCCTGGCTTACGAACATACATAAGTCTAGGTTTGGTTCTCCGTAATTTCCATGGTCACATGGTAAATTCCCTGCGCATCTCAATTTACACATCAGTACTTTCAAATATCCACATATAATATAATTCAAAGGAATAACAATACACATCATCACTTGCATACAATTTTCATCTGCACAGATTAAATACATTTTTTTTTCAAGCAAATTCTCATAAGCAATTTCATCCCAATTCACATAAACTTAACCATACATCATAGTTCAATATTCAAAGTAAAGTCCTGCAAATTCAATAACGACATCTATCATTGCAATATCATCCTATCTAACAATCATGCAGTGTTCTATCTCATAAAGCATATAAGTAAATCATCAAATCATAGCAATGTTATCCAAATCCTGAAATCATATAAGTTCTAAGTCTCAAAATGCATCAAAATAAAGTATCCATAATAGTCTAAATATAAAATCCACTAAATGTCAGACTGAGTCGAGGTGAGGCCTCACATAGGTTTAAAGTGTCATGTACCTTGCAAATCCTGACATGGTTCCAACATCCTTAGAAAATGTCTGCGGGCAATTAAGATGTATTGGAAAAATAATTTGTAATAATTATTCTCACTATTGTTTGTATTACATTGATAAGTGGTGATGAATTCCACTAGCAATGATAAGGGTTGGTTGTGAACACTTTATTTATTTATTTTATACATGTAGACACCCAGAATGGGTTGATTAATGACATGGGAGGAGGACAAACAAGTGACCTTTGGGTTTTTCAAAGTGGGTGCTTGGAAGAGGCAATAGGTGTCTCTTGGTATTCAATCATTAATTTCATTTAATATAATGTTTACCTTCCATGTTTGAACACTTGAGTTGGAGGAAAAGTATTGGAGCCAAAATCGGTGTCCTTTTACATTCCATGAAGACAGTCCAAAGGTTGAAAAAAATTGGAATGAAGAGCCTTCTTTGGACACCTTGTTTGGTGGTTTCAAAGCTCTTACCAGTTTATATAAATAGCTTTTTAGATGTAGTTCATTTAAAAGAGGAAAAATTGAATGCATAGTTACTTTGCAAAAACAAGGATAAGTGGGAGGCATAAAGAGACTATTCATAGGTACACATGTGATGCCATGTTTAAGGAAAAGAAGAGGATGGAAGTGTGACATATTGTAATCTTGTTTAAAATATAAAGCATACTTGGCCTCTCTTCTTGGTGGATTTTTTTTTGCAAGGATTTCTCCACATAAATTTTGCCTTGTGCAATGCTCTTATGTTGTTGATTTGTACCTCATTGTAAGTATCTTATGGTGATGTTGTGCATGGCTTATTGTTGTCATAAATTCACATAAGGTGGTGTTAATAAGCATGATTTGTAGGCTAATTTTTGCATTATAGTGAGAAAAAGGATCTAACCATGATAATTCCACATTAAACCAACTTAGTTTTAAATTTTCATGTTAGTTTCAGATTTTCATGTTGTAGTTATCCAACCCTTGTATTGGATCCTTTAATTGGTTAATGGATAGAGATTGAATTTCAAAATGTTTGGTATTAGAAGTTGTATATTTCTCAACAATGATTTTGGTGGGAAGTTACAAAAATATAAACTATAAGTGAACATAAATCTTCCACTTGATAACTCCATTATGTCTACAAACCCATTTCTAAATGTGCAAATCATGTCCATGCGGCCTACATAACTATACAATCCAATTTGATGGCAGTCACAAGAAATTGCCTTAATTGTTGCTTGGAAGTCCTAGGATCCTTTACTAATACCAAAACAAAACAACAATATTTCACGATTAACTTTAAAGGCCTTATCTTACACCAATAGTTGTGTAATGGTGTTGTTCTTGTCATCAAGGTTCAAACTCCAACTAATCTAGTTGCTATTATTGAATGTTTAAATGAGAATAAGATGCTATTATTGAATGTTTAAATGAGAATAAGATCACCCATTTGTGATCTCAATAGTTCATAGCTTCAATTCAAAAGTATTCACCCCTTAAAAGAAGGCCCCACCTTAACTTAAATTATAATTAAAATATATTATTTTAACTCCTAAAATTTTAAACTATAAATCTTCTCAAATTTATTTCGTTATACAAATCACAAATAAATCCAACTAATAAAATAAAAAATCATTTCCAAAATTTAAACTATAAAATTTTATATCAATTGGAGTTTACATTGACTAAATTTTATATTTTGAATTTCATCACCTATGTTTTAACCCTATATTTATAATTCACAATCTCGTGTTTTTTCTTGCCCATCACGTGTGAGATTAAAAGCAGAAGCAAATGCATAAGCCCAAAAGGAAAAGTTTGCAGCTGTGGGGCCCGACTACTAAAGTCAACGTATAATAACCGGAATTCCCCGCCCCCCATAAAATGAAAATGCTTTAGAAAGTGTCTAAACTGCAGATTCAACATTGGCATGAGCAACTTAAATGAAAGGAAAAAGTACACTATTGTTTCACTCATTGTGAATTTTTTTTTTTATATTCACTATCGTGGAATCTGGGGGTGTCCTTGTCGAAGCAAGACTAATCCCCCAATGTGTATGACCCACTCACAAGGTAGCAACACACACAAAGTTAACACAGGCGGGGACTCGAACTCAAGACCATGGGGAGCATACCCACGCCTTAAGTTGCGATCCACGACCGAGCGAGCTAGGGCCGAAGCTCTTCATTGTAAAAATTTCAATGAGAAACCTGGGCTTTTTCAATGAATAGTAAAAAAATCAGACTACTAAATTTATCCTAACAATGTTCTAATCAGGTCTGGAATAAATTAGTAGAACATATGCATCCACATGTTATTTTTTACTAAAATCGTATAGATAACATTTCAAATTATAAATAAAATGTAAAAAAATATAGTAGGTAATATATATCATAGAATATTATAATTTATAATATTGATATATATTAGTTTAAAATGAATATTTTGAAATGTAAGGGTATGTAGTCGTTTTTTAATTTCATAATATTTTAATATTTTTTTTTAGAATAGTTCTAACTAATTTTATAATATTTTAATATGATTTTTTTAAGAATAGTTCTATTTTTTCATATGAATTTAGAAACTTGTCATAATTGAAATGATAGAATATAATTGATAAAATATTTTAATATAATTTTTTATAATATATTCCATTTTTTTATATATAAATTTAAAAACTTAATCAATTTAATTACGCCGAAGGTGTTCCCTATATGAGATTGAAGAGCTCATTTTGTTCATCAACGCTCCACAGTTATCGAGAGATGAAGCAAGACCATTGCATCGTCTATGGCCATCGATTCATTTCCGTCTATTTGCCTTGTCGTCAGTTCGTCTTCATTGGCGGTTTTATTCCAGGGATGTTCGTCGTTCACCGTTCGTTATTATCGAATTGCACATTAAACGAAGCATAAATGATGCCTCAGTGGGTGACCTGATACATTTTCCCCTGATTGAAGCGCCGTTAGTACCATCGATGTTATTACTCTCTGTCAGGACCGTCCAACGATGCACGATTTTATCGAGACATGATTTTCTTTTTGCCATCCTCGATTCTCAGTATTGATGGCGTAAATTAAGATTTGGTCTAAAATAATTTGCGTTTGAAATCTGTGTGATGGTGGGTCCTCAAATCTAGTCAACCCCTTGCCTTCTGTCAGAGCATGCAAAGAGTCTTTCAGCATACTCAGAAAAATATAGGGCACAAATTTCAAACATTACCAACCATCACTAATAAATTATCTTTGCCATTTGTTTACTATGCTTGCCAAAAAGGCTCTGAAGGTGAATTTGTCATGTAAATCTGGTATACGTGGAAGTTAAAGACATTTAAATTATTTTTGGTGCCTGGTATACGTGACTGTGTACCTGATATACATATTTGCTCCACATAACATTGAAGTGGGTTCATACGTCTAATTACAAATAGAAATCTTCCAAATTCAAATAATTCAATATCTGTTATTATAGGACTTTCCTGGGATTGTATAATTTTTCATTTAATATGTATTCACATTAATTATTTATATAAAAAAATACTATATTGATTAAAATAAATTTAAAAAAGTATTAAAAAATAATAATATTAAAAAAATTGAATATATAATTTTACTATTTGTACTATATATACATATATATAATATAAATAAAATGAATTTAAAAAGTGTTTAAATTTTTTTTTCAAATATTCAAGAATTTTCATTTTAATATGTATTAACATTAATTATTTATATAAATAAATATATTACAATAATTAAAATAAATTAAAAATATATATAATTAAGAACTATATATATAAAATAAATAAGAAAACTAAATTTTAAAAGTTATAAAAAGTATTTAAATTTTGAAATGAAGATACCTATATCTAATGTGGAGTTAGTCCGCATTATGGATGTGAAACATATTCTTAGAATAAAATAATTGATACGGAGAATGGTGATTGAAATAAATGTGCACGGTAATCATGTCAAATTTCACGAGTATCAAATAGTCGAATGGTCTTAATTAGAATAAGGATACAAATTATAAAAATTAATGGACATATTAATTTTTTTAGTTATATTATATCCTTTTTAATAATTAATTTTAATGAATTTTTTTAAAATTAAATTTAAATATTATTAATGAAATTGTCATAATATAAATATTACTCTTATCAGCTTTAATAAAGAAAATAGTTGAATTTTTAAATTTAATTATTTATTAATTTACAAGTTTATGATTTATTGTTAAAAATAATATTATAATTATATTTATTAATACATATTATAAATTATTAAATATAAATATAACATAATATATGATATATATTATATTTTACAATAAAAACTACTAAGTATAAGTATGTTAATTATTATAATTAATACTTAATATATTTTTATAGAGGGGAAGAGTACAAGTAGTCACCTTAAGCTTCTAAATAATACATTAAACTTAGATGATTTTATTTTCGTTTTCTTCGTATGGGACTTAGGTGTTTATAGCTATTGTTTGGCTTTTGGGTAGTTATGAAAAATGTGATGGGATTTGTACATGCAAGGATAAAAAAGTGTTCATTTACTAATATTAAATACAATAAAATGATGGATGATATAATAATTAGAAAATTATTACAATATTATAGTAATTATCCTAATATAATAAATTATAATATATAATTATTTTACTTAATTTTAAACTTATAATCAACCTTTTCAAAATTTACATTTTATATTTATTTAAATTCATTCATTCTAAAATGTTAAAATTTTGGTTTTGAAAAATAAATTTATTTATTTGAAATTTAATGTTTATATATTTTAAAATATTGTTTGATTATATTATTTTTAAATTTATGATTTATATAATATTTTGTTATGATTAAATATAATTGTTTTTTTTATTTTTAATTTTAAAATTATTTAAATAAATATTTTAATTGTATTTTCAAATATGGATTATTTGGTATATCTTTAATAAATGAATTATAATATTTTATATTTTGTGACAATATAAAATGATGATAATGATAATAATTAATAGAAAAGAAACACAATCTGGTTAGGATTTTTTTATTTAAAAGTCTTTAAATTCACATAGAAGAATGGCAGGTGTCAAAGAGCCCAAGATTGTCGTTTGAGCTCGAGCATAAAATGTTAATACCAATCTTTCTCTAATTGAAAAGAAACGAAATTCCACATTATAATCATTGGCTTACTGGGAATAAAAGAATGAATGACTAAATAAGAACGGTCAAATTGAAACTTAAGATATATATTGGATGTGATCGAGTATATTACATTTTATTTAGGAAGATTTTTTTTTTCTCTATTCCTTGGGATCTGTAGGCTTATTTAACCAAAGATATTTTTTTGAAGTAGTTGTTCATTTAAAGAGATGTGACTTAGGAAGATGGTTGGTTTGCATTCATTTAAAGAGATGTCTTGGTTGCTTTGCATTTAATAGGAATGCCTAACCGACCTGGGAGTGCTACAAATATTTCAATGTTCCTTACTTATTTTACTTGTAATTTATGTGTTTTTACAATTACTTATTTTACTTGTAATTTCTGTGGTTTTACAGTTTGACATCAAATAGGTATGTGTATTATACTCTCTTTTCTTTGTTCACCCTATTTATTCAGTTCCTCTTCCTATAAATTGTTTTCCTAATTGATTAATTTTGGAATGTATTGTTTCCAGGTTTGCATTCATCCATCAAGTTACTTGTTAGGCTATTGGTACACTTTGTCATCAAAGAGGTATTTTCCATGACTATTAAACTTTATATATGCTAAAAAATAAATAGAGCTTCTACGTTGCTGAAGTTTTTATGCTCAAATTAACAAACTCTATTTTGTATTTTTACTATGTTCTTTCTGCAGAAGAGCTCCATTGTGTTAGTTTATGATTCATTTTTATTTTTGTTTTACTGTGTGCTTTCTGCAGAAGAGCTCCATTGCGTTGGTTTATGTTTCAATTTTTTTTTTGTTTCATTACTGTCTTGATATGTGAAAAGCATATGTAAAAACATAAAAACTTATATTTACCTGCACCTGCAAGCAACAAACATCAAAGCATGGTAGGTTTAATAGACAAACTTTGTAGATGATGAAATATGGACCCACACTCACCATAGCAACATTCGAACTAAATTAATTTTAAATTTATGTGAGTTTTGCTGAGAAAGCACCCTAAACTTTTTCCATTTATTTATAGTGGGCCTTCTCTTTACTCTTCCCTGTTGTATTTCTTGGCTAAACCTAACTAGCCCTCTTTTTAATTAATTAGCACGTCTCCTTAATGGATCCCTTCTCCTTCCCTATCTTTTTGAATTTTTAATCCTTAAAGTCCTTTTTTATTTTTGAACTTTGTGGGTAAAATATTCTAACTCCAGATTTGATAAGGGGGGTCTCTTTTAGAGTTCTCGTGCTTTGTTTTACAGTGGCAATAAAAATATAAAACAACCAAATTATTTCCTCTAGTGATTAGTTTTAAAAGGAAATGAAAGAGGGACTTCTCTACTTTCCATTAAAAAAAAAGGTACCTTTATATTTGTATTAGTACTCTTAATTTTTAAGATTTTTTTTTGAATAAAAGGGGTAAAAACTTTATTGAAACTCAATCACAAGAATTACAAAGAGAGCCAGAGCCCCGGGGCCCCAGAAAAGAACCATCAAACCAGCCCCACTTCATCCACCTACATAACCATCCATGTCTTGAGTAAAAATCTTCTTCAAGTCCTAAGAGTGATCCTCAGAGAGATGCTCCCAACCTTCAACTTTCCAATCACTACCATGTTCCGAGGCCCACTTTGCCAAACAATCAGCTGCTCTATTCCATTCTTGAGGGATGTGAATGAAAGACACCTACTTCATTAAAGAACTAATATGGAGAATTTGCTGAACAATCCTTGCCAACTACCACTGGATCCCATTCACCTTCTTCTCATTCAACAAATTAACAAAAAATTGTGAATCCGATTCACAAATCACCTGCCTTCGTCCCAGCTCCCAAGCTCACTCTAGGGCATAGAGAAATGCAAATCCCTCCATAAAATTATTAGACTGCCTCCCTTTATGCACCGAAAAGAGGAAAATAACCTCCCCCCTACTATTCCTGCCAACACCACCAACTCCAGCAGGGCCTGGGTTACCCCTAGATGAGCCATCAATGTTAATCTTGATAATCCCATCATAAGGGGGTATCCACCTTCCCACCCTTTGCACCTTCTTCGTAGCCCGTATACCTCTCCTAACACAAGCTGAGGCAGGAGACAGCTCCTGCAAGCCAAACCTACTCACAATATCTGTCTCATCTCTACTCAGCGGAAAATTCACCTCACATTTAGCTTCCACTGTCTCCTAGATCATAGCAATGATCCTATTCCAAACTTGTTGAACAAACAATCTGACCTCATGAAAGATCCTCCTATTCCTCTCGAGCCAGATCTGCCAGAGAATGAAGATGGGCCCAATATACTAGACAGTCTGGAGGAAGGAGGACAAGATAGGAGGTCTGCCCAAACTACTCCAGAACTCAACTAGAGAGTCCGCGTGGACACAAGGATGCTTCCACACCCCCACCAATAATGCCAAATAAGCATAGAGAAGGGACATCTAAAGAACAGGTGTGAGGAATCTTCCTCCCCATTACCACACAAAACACAAATAGAAGGCCCCAAGAATCCCCGCTTGCGGATATTGTCCCAGGTTAGACATCTATTCAAAGCCAAGGTCCAAGCAAAGCAGTTACACTTCGGCCAAGAAACATTATTCCACACCTGTTTCCACCAGTTCACCTCTCCTTCCTCAAGTCTTCGGTTCAACAATTCTCGGTATCCACTAGCCATAGTAAAAACTCCCTTAGGATTTGGAGACCAAGAAAGCCCATCCCTTCCCTTAAGGAAGCTACAGTGTCTACTCACCAAAATTTCATGCAACTCTGCACACTCTTCCTCCATCCCAGCAACCAGCCACTCATTAGGAGCCTTCCATCACTCCAAATCTAGCCTACCACACCTATAAATAGCCTTAATGTCACTCACCCTTGACCATCCCGCCTCCAAAAACCTTTGGCATAGATTCCCAAGGTGAGGAAACTGATCAAGGATAGGAGGATATCCATCCCAAGAATCGTTCTAGAAAAGGACCTCTTCCCCCCTTCTGCAAATCCAAAAAAGCCTAGACTTAATGAGAGAAGCCCCCCTCTTGAGAGTATACCAGATCGATGAGCCCTTTCCCTCAAGTGGATATCTAGGGATTTCCTCCATCGGGATCCTCTGCATATATTTGTTGGCCAAAATCCTAGCCCAACATCGATCCTACTCCACACACCACCTCTAGTATAATTTAGCAGCCAACGCTTCCCCAAAAAGAATAGACTGCCTTAAACCAAGCCCCCCGGCTGCTTTGGGCTACACACCAGGTCCCAATTGACCAGAATCCATTTGGAAGAGGAAAGATTGCCTACCCATAAGAATTGCCTAGCCAAAGAATCCAAACCCTTCAAGAACCACTTAGGGGCCATATGAAGCATACATCGATAGATCGAAAAAGCCTGAACCACCGACTGAATCAGTTGAACCCTCCCAACAAAGGATAGCCATCTATGAGTCCAATGTTCAACCTTCATGTGAAATTTATCCAAACTAACCTGCCAAGACTCCCTAGGAGGGTTGCCAGGAGAAATAGGAATACCCAAATAAATCAAGGGGAGAGAGCCAACTTGGAATCTCAATATAAGAGAAATCCTCCTTTGAATAGTTTCAGGAGTGTTGAAAAAGATGATAGAAGATTTATCCTCATTGATCAACTGGCCCGAGGCCGCAAGATAAACATCCAAGACCTTATGCAGATTAGTAGCTTCTCTGACCCGAGCCAGCCCCATAAGGGTCGTGTCATCCACAAACTGCAAATGTGACTGCGATTGTAGGTCGTTACCCCATCTCCAACCCTGAATAATACCCAGACCCACATAATGCTTAATCAGCCTCCCCATACCCTCAGCCAGAAGAATGAATAAATAAGGTGAGAGAGGGTCCCCCTGGCGAAGACCCCTGGAAGCACCAAACATTTTAGTATGGTCTCCATTGATAAGCACTGAGAAAGAAGTAGACGTAACACAACTTATAACCCACTAGACCCACTCGTCAGCAAAACCAAAGGCCCTGAGGATCTTCTAAAGGAAGGACCACCGGACTCTATCATATGCCTTAGCCATATCCAGCTTGATAAACATAGCATTTTCCTTGGATGAAGCCATAGAATGAATGGTCTTCATAGCAATGACCACACCATCCAGAATTTGGCAAGCTTTCACAAATCCACTTTTCTCCTCAGAGATAACATTCCCCAAGCACTTCTTCAATCTATCCGCTATCAGCTTAGAGATGATCTTATAAATCACATTGCAGAGAGAGATAGGGAGAAACTGGCCTAACCGGTCGGCCCCATCACACTTGGGGGTTAGAGCAATGAAAGTCGCATTCAACGCCTGAAGCAGCTGCTTATTCCTCTGGGACTCCTAGACTACATCCAATAAATCCAGTTTGATAATATCTCAGAACTCTTGAAAGAATTCTACCGGGAGCCCATCCGGTCCAGGAGCTTTTCCTTTCCTCATGTGAAAGGCAATCCTCTCAAGCTCATCCAACAAAATAGGACACAAATGCTACTCATTCATCTCCCCCGTGACCAGAGAAGGAATGCAATCAAGAACCTGATTCTCTGCCACCGATTCCCCCGGGGGGTCCTCCCTGAAGAGGGCCTAAAAAAACTGTAACGACTCCCTAGAGATCTCCTGCAAGGATAAGCACTGCTCACCTCTATCGTTAACTAGAACAGGGATGGAATTTCCATGTCTTCTTGATTTCACTGAGTTGAAGAAGAAAGCAATGTTCTTGTCCCCCTCCTTCAGCCAATCAATACGAGCTCTCTGCTTCCAGTATATTTCTTCCCTAAGCTCCCATTCCTCAACCACCTTGGCAGCCCTATCCTCCTCCCTAAGCAACTCCTCAGACAAGCCATGATCTCTAATTTCACTGGTGATACCATTCAACACAAGTTGAGAAGCTTTCTTAGCATGAAAAATATTCCCGAAACCCTGGCGGTTCCATTGTTTAAGCTGAAACTTAACAAATTGTAACTACTTGGCAAAAGAGTACATGGTAGTGCCAAAGGGTGGCTTCCCCTTCCTCCACCACTCTGCTACAAGAACCTGCAAAGAAGGATCCCGAAGCCACATAAGTTGGAATTTGAAAGAAGGAGAGCAAACTACCAGAGTCGAAGAAGAAACCATCTTGATGGGCCAGTGATCTGACCCTCTCCAGTTGAGAATCTCAGTACTTGTGGACCACCCCCCACCAATCCAAAAACTAGAGACAAGGAAACGATCCAACCTCTCTGCAATCCAATACTCTCCCATCCTCCTATTGTTCCAAGTGAACAAACCATTGCCAGGCTTAATGTCAACAAGCTGCAACAAGGATATATTATCCTGAAAAAGGACTGAAGAAGGTTCCAATCGCATGACATCCCCCCTCTTTTCACTCAACTCAAGGATGGCATTGAAGTCTACTGCCATAATCCAAGGATGAAAAGGGGCTAGCCTTCGCATACAAGAAATATGAGACCATAAGTTTTGCTTACCTAAAAAATATGTAGGGGCATAGATGTTAGAAAACAAGATGAACTCCCCAGTCTCAAGACTAGAAATAACCCCAGATAAAGAAGATCTGGAGGCAACCCACCAGACAGGGTGAAATCTTAAAGGGTTCCAAAGACATGCCACCCCTCCAGAGGAACCAGCTGCCCCAACACACTGACACTTGCCTCTCCCCCACAACTTTGGCACTAGACCCATCATACTCTCCACTGAAAGTTTAGTTTCTTGCAAGAATAGGACATCAGGTGAATGATTCCTAATCAAATCCCGAATGACTTTTTGTCTAGGGCCACTGTTCAAGCCCCTCACATTCCATGAAAGCACAATCATTTTTGGGGATTGGAAAAGTGAGAATCCAAAGTCTTTACTAACCCTGACTCAACCAAGTTCTCCCCCATCAATTTGATCTTATCCAAATCCTTCTTTCTGCCAACCTTTGAGCTCTTCTCTGAAGCGCTTTTCTTAATATCTTTCTGATGCAGACCTAGGAGAGCGGAGGACTTATTAATTTTCACCCCAACCGGATCCAATTTCAAAGCTATCGGAGAACCCTTCCCCTCAACCAAATTACCCTCCAAACCAGGAGTGAGTCCCAACTGGACCCCTATTGGCCGATCCATCTCCATCTGTTGGCTTCCAACCACTAGCAGGGCCTGGGTAGAGTCCTCAATTACACTTTCCGGAGCCCCCCCTGATGCACCTTGATCCAGAGGGGTTAACCCTGGATTTACTTCTTGGTGGCTAAGATCATCCAAGACTTCGAATCTGTTGAAGGAATCCTCCCCCTGTCTCTCCTGTAAGGGCCTCTTTTGTCCTCGGTTCCTGTTCTTTGTCTTAACTGAGAAAAAACCATCGGCACCCTCAGCCTCGACCGACATGGCAGCTTTCCCTTTCTCAGCCCTATCTATGCTCGGATCTGACACAGACGACATCAAAATGGTAAAGTCTCATAATCTAACTGTTGAACCCAAGAATAAGAGCTTGCATACATATCTATAGCATCTGGCAATGGTTTACTAAGATCAATTTCAACACAAATACGCACAAAAGTCATTACCTTTCTCCCCAGGGTTTGCGTTGAAGATCCCACTGGCCTCCCAAGTAGAGTAGCAAGCATCCGTAGCACATCCTCCTGACAACATTCCACAGGAAAATGTGATAGCCGAACCCACATTGGAACCCTATTTGGGAGATCCTCAGAAGGATTAAACCCTGCATGCCAAGGTTTGATGAACAAACCCACTTGGTTGTAAAAATATGGGTTGCCTTCAAATAACCCATTGCGATCCTCCATGCAATTGAAAGTAACCATGAAATAGTTATTTACCAACAACAAAATCTCCATTTCCCCTTCCGGTGCCCAAGTCCTCTGCGCCCAGTTTTCCAAAAACTGCAAGGGCACCTCATTCCCAAAAACTTGCAATATAGGGAGTGTTTTGAAAAATATTCAATGTCTTGAACTATCATCTCAGGAGGAATAACCAACTTCGGCCTCTCGCTGCATCTCTCCAAACAACCATTAATCTTCATAATGCGAGAGCTGCCAATGCTCCCAAGCCCAGAATCAGATGAAAAAATATTACTGTGAAAGTCTTCATACTCTGAAGTGGGGGTTTTGAACCCACCGCAGCACGGAAATCCATGGTTGACATAACCTGCGAGGCCTCACCACCAAGACTCAACATCAGAGCACCAAAAAAAATAAAACACTAGGGCCAAGAAACCACACCCCAAAAGGGCCACACAAGGAGGCTCATCACCCAAGGCACCACCCCCCTTCAACACCACCGAAAGTAAGGGTCTGCCAACACCCCCAGGCCCACGAGAAAACTACTGGCCATAGCAAACTGGAGCCCCACCCCCGCGCAGCCGAAGCCCTGCCCCGCATAGCCACAACCCCGCCCCCGCGCAGCCAAAGCCCCATCCCCAAAACCCCCGCAACTCCCCCCACACCCACTGCTGAGCCTAGCACTACCCTTGCAACCGCTACGCTCCCCCAACGCCTTGCACAACCCTTCCCCGCCGCACCTGCAACCAAACCGCACATGAGCTAGGGCCACGAAACCCTAGCTCGATCGCTCGAGCACCCCTGCACGCACGCCATCATTCTTAGGCTTGCCACATTTGCCCCTCTTTGAGGCAATCTAATTATTAAGAAATTTAATTAATGCAGAATTTATTAAGAAAGTGAAAGGATTAATTAAGAATAATTTTTCAATTAGATATTTATTTACAAATAAAGTATTTTCTTATATGTAAATGAAGTTTGTTTATTTTTTCTTAACATACAAAATAATAATATGTATAATAGCTTATTCATTATTTTTTAGCTGATTTAGTTGTCAAGGAGGGAAATTAGATTGTAGATTAAGTTTGTTTATTTCTCCTAACATAAAAATAATAATTTGTATAATATCTTGCCCATCACTTTGTAAGTAAAAAATATATATTTTAATATTGTCCACATAGAGCCTCTAGCAGTGAGCCTATATAACATGTTATATATACGTCTTTAATATTGTCCTCATAGCTCTAGTAGTGAGCCTTCTAAATGTCATATATATGTCTTTAGATAAATAGATTCTAAATTATGCATTCCTCATAAGAGACCCTACCCTATGAGTAACTACAACAGATAGTGTGTATCAATTATTATTTTGTTAATGGTCTAAAATGTCCTAAATTCATAAAATCATGCCACATCGATTTCCAAAACAAAGTCAAATAAGAATGGACAAAAAAAAAACCATTCTGTGCAAATCTAAATCAGTATGCCCTTAAAGATACATTACCTTCAGAAATCATAGAAATCCATTATTTTTAATGGATTCAAAAGACAATGCTAGGCAGGATGTGTACTGTGAGTTTGTTGAATGCATTTATTTACTTACTTTTTCCAATATTGTCCCTGCCTGTGCTAGATTTGGCATGAAATGGATCTACCATAGAAAATCGTCCCTGGTTGTGCTAGATACGGTTTATTAATTTGAGCTGAAAAATGTTACTATAATAAATTCTCCTAGAGAAAATGTCCCTATCTTTCAATAAATTCTCCTTGAGAAAATGTAAATTACACAATCATGTCATTGTATTATTATTATTATTATTATTATTATTATTATTATTATTATTATACTAACAATGATATTTTTTTCTTAATTATAGATAGATTATACTAGATACAGGGAGTTGGCAAAGGTTGTCGAGTCAGCCCTTAAACCTACCGATGCATTTGCTTGAATGTTTCTAAAGCTTTTTCAACAAATCTGTTTTGTTCATATCCTGCAATCATTTCAGTCCATGAAACCACATTTCCTTGAGGCATTTTTTCAAACAATACACGTGCTTTGTATATGCGTCGAAATCCCCTTCCATAAATGTCTAATAATGTTCTTGGGTGAAATACATCCGCAATGTAGGCTGTTAAATAATAATAACATAGTGAAAGGGCTTTCCCTTGTTTCAGATGATCTAGACAACCCTTAGTAATAAGGAGTTTTGTACAATAAACTAATACATTTGAAACAATATTACATTTTAAACAATAAATCAAATACTACAACTTGAATCTAAATTTAGACAAACAACAACGTAATATCATGGAATTTAAACAAAGGAAATGTAAATTAATGGATATTAGAGTTTAATTACATACCATCTGTGGTGAAAATTATCATTTAAATTTTAACTGGTTTAGCTTACCTTATGATACTATTAGTTGGTTCAGCCCCAAAATTGGTCCTCTCCAGCAGCGAAAGTGAATAATTTTGGCTAACAGACCAGTACAAGTCTGTAAATTTTTTTGAATGCATTTGTACCTCACACAACTCCATAAATCTCCCTTTGGAAATTTCTTCTATTGTTGTCAGATCATTAACCCCAAATTTGTGAAAATTGAATAATCATATTGCAAGTAATCTATAAATGATGAATAGAGACAAAAACTAACCTGACTTGTATGAGCGTTATCAGCATTCTTTGACGGATCCACCCCCAAATTCTGGTCACAACTTTTGCTGGTGATGGTAAATGTTTCTTCCAAACAACTATTTTGCCCACCCTGTTTAGCCATTAGCGTTTTCAGACTTCTCCCCAACTTGACTTCAAGATTACAAATCAATTCTGGAAAACGAACTCCCTATACTCCACTTAGGAAATTTTACTACAATCTTTCCTCCCGTGGTGGAATTGTATGTATGTATGTATGCAAACAGGCAAGTAACAACTATGCAATTATAGAGCAAGAAACATGGCTTACAGAATTGGCAATATGGATCTGCGTCATCCGCTATCAGATTTCTTCAAAAACTACTAGCCATAATTCTCCATACTTCTGGATTCCATCCAATTTTTAAAAAGGTTAATTGTCATCCCCCTTGGAAAACAATTCCTTTGTCTGATACAAGTGTAAATCCTAAAGAACAAATGCAATAATCACCATCTCATGAGTGAACAACCCAAAAGTTGACAACATTGTCTTAATTTTGGAACTCCTATAGGACCTCTTGCAAACCTAATGACCTGCTATTATCCAGAACCGAGTTCCCCAAGAATACCAGCATCCTCCACCTTTCAGCACATGCAAACAACCTAAGTGCCAACAGTTCGCCCTAATCATCTGTCACCTATGCTTGATCAATTGATGCCTGCCAAAAGTGATTTTGGACAGTAAATTGTTAACTTAGGTAAAACCTTCACAAGTTAGAACTTTAAATTTTAATTTATAGAGGATGAAATATGAATAGTTAAAATTAAAATTTATATTATATCTAAAAAATTATGAATTAAGAAACTATTTAAGTTTGTTATTAAGGTTTTAAAGTTTGATAGTAAGTGATGCTCTGTAAAATGGACAATGGTTAGACTAGAACATGTGGTCGTATAACACACAAAAAACCAAGAAACTGTTAGTGTTAATCAACCAAAAACTAATCTAAGCAGGCATATCAAAAGAGACACCAAAATCATGAAATAATATTTAACTAGGAAAGTAAATATAACGAGACATCTCCAAATGCCTCCTAACATGCTCTTAGCTCTTTCTCTTTTGTTCCTCTCCTCTCCAAGTTTCAAACTAGTGTAGCTCTCAGCAGTTTTTTGCACTATGGATGCTTATGGATGTTCAAGATTGTAGATGATTACTCCAAATGCTATGCAAATGTGAATAAAAGCTAATATTAGATGCTATGATACTAAAATGATTTATTTTAGGCCAAAATAACAAGATATTAGTTATTTATGCTAAATGCTCTCTAAAATTCTCTATAACTTAGATGCATACTAGTTTTCAGGATTTGGATTATGAAGAGATGGGCTCTATTTATAGGAAAAATGGAGCAATGAATGGTTGAGATTGAGTAATCTTAACAAGGGTCAGGATTGAATGATATTCAATCCATGTGAGGACTTTCAACCCAATCCCAGAATGACAAGTGTCCATATGAGATAGGTTGAGAGGAGAGGGAATAAGCATTAAATGTTTGACATGACCTGAGAGTTAACTTGGGAGTTAAAGTCAAGGTTTGAATGAATAAATTCTTTATTCAAAGAATAAAGCTTTTATCCAATGGATAAACTCTTGTGCAAAGGCAAAAGGGATAACCGTGGTCAAAGCAATAAATGCTTGAGAAGACACATGAGTGCAAGTTGAATTAACCATAAATGGTTATGTAAGAGCCATTAATGGTCATGTAAGAGCCATTAGTGCTTTTGGAAGACTTTAGAGGTTAGATTGTTGAACACACAAAGAATTAAATGTTTTTCAAAGACTTTGAAGTCTTTGAGAAGTAACTCCAAGTTGCTTAGGAATGTGACAATAATTAGGGGATGGATTAGGTTAATTAGAAAGGGTTTAGAAGAATCTAGAAGGGGGTTTAGGAGTGCAAGTGGATTTGGTGGGTGAGAGAAAATAGGATTTAATTAAAATAAAATTCATTTATTTCAATAAATGTGTGCAAGTTGCATTTGTAGGAAAATGCAAGTGGGGGGATAAATGATTTAAATAAATATTTTATTTTATTTATTTAAAAGAGGAAAAGAGGATTAAATGAAATAAATATGATTTATTCATTTAATTGATTTGTGAATTTGGTTTAGTGAATTAATTAAAATAAATTGAATAATTTATTTAATTAATAGGAGAATGTTTGAAGATGAATTAATTAAATATTAATTTAATTAACTGATGGTTAGTGGATTTTTAATCAAATAAATACGAAATATTCATTTAATTAAAATGGACATATTTATGTGACTAAATTTGCCCCTTTTTGAGACGGTGTGGTTTATCACGTCGTTTCAAAGAAAGAAAAATAGGTGTGAAAAAATTCCTCATAAAATGTTAATTTAATGGGTGGTATGCCCCCTTGAGAGATGGGCTGAGAAATTTCGAAAAATCGGGCGATCTCTCGAAAAATAATGAAAATTGGCAGGGTGATAAAAGAGAAGAATTTAGCAATGCTGGTAAAAAATAGAAGAAATCGGACATAAAATGAAGAAATGGGAGGCTCGGGAAGTTCACGGGGACCACGGCGGTGACCGAGGAAAATTAGGGATATGGCGAAGGGTTTATATGGAGAGAAAGGGGTGAAAACAAGCTCATTTGTATCCGCGACCATAGTGAAATTTTAGCTCTGATAGTGACTTTTTGGAAGAGCAAGGAGCAGTCAGGATGTCGTTTCCTATAGCAAAGCACCGATTAAAGCGAGTCTGTCGATTCCAGTGGCCAGATGACTACGGACCAGCGGTATGTTAATTTGAATTTTTGAATTTTATGCATTTTTTATGTGTTTTTAGCTAGGTCCAAGTTGAGTCAAGACAATAGCGCTAGAACTCTGTTTTGGCACTTTTGTCAATTGAATTAGCGTTATTGTGCCACAATGGCGCTATTGCAGAGTCGTTTTAGCGCTTCAGTTAAAATTAGCGCTATTGCATACATGTTTGAGCGCTATTGTTTGTTTAGCGCTATGGAATAGTTGATTGAGCGCTATTGTTGTTAAGTAGCGCTATATTACTATTGCATAGCTAATGTAGCGCTTTTGTGGTTTGAATGTTTTTGCATAGTTGATTAAGCGCTTTTGTTAGGGTAGTAGCGCTATTGTTAGGAGATAGCGCTTTTGTTTGCAAGATAGCGCTTTTGTGCAAGATAATAGATGCCCCAGTGTGATTGAACAATAATCTCTGGATGCCAATGATGGATGTATGGAGATGATGAGGTGAGAGTTATTTTGAACCATAGCAGCCCTGATGAGACTTAGGTCATTAGGATAAATGTTTGTTAAAGTCTAGGTGTGCCATGATTGCTTACCTGTTAAGACCCGAAGATATTTGATCAAAGTATACGTTGATAGTCTAGGTTTAAACTTAAGAAAGTTTGAAATAAAACAACTGATGATGATGGTTGATGCACTATGTAGGAGGATCTTTGCGTCTTACAGTTGCGCGAGAGGCATCCCGCCACACAAGGGTTGCGCGATCGGTTGACAGAGGCCGAGGTGGATTGCATTGCAGTGACTGACATGTACAATGTGATGCATATGCTCATGATTCAGATGAATCACGGTTTGATGACAGCATTGGCAGAGCGCTGACATAGTGAGACATGCACGTTCCACTTGGCGCAGGGGGAGATGACTGTTACATTGGAGGATGTATGGCACATCCTGCATATTCTCATTCGAGGTGAGCTAGTGAGCTATGATCGAGCATGGGGGACCCTAGCGGTGCAGAGATTTTTTAAGGAGGACGTCTATATTGATGATGGATCGATAGCTTGGTCGCATTGTATGAGTTGCTTCCAACAGTGTTATCAGGGATTGTGGGGGGACTACTGTGCCCAGATCGTTGATCACATGGATTTGCGGTTGGTTGGGGGCAGGTGATTGAGCAGATGATGACAGAGGGGACCCGGTTTGCATGGGGATCGTGCGTGTTGGCGCACTTATATCAGGAGCTTCATGAGGTAGTATACCGAGGGAGGGGCTCTTTGGCAGTGGGAATCACACTGTTGCATATTTGGGCATGGGAGCACCTACCAGTTACCCGACCAGTTAGTCTGAGATTTCGGGCAGTCGACCAGCCATATGTATATATGTATAGTGGTATGATGAGTCAGCCCCACCTGGAGAAGTTAGAGTGGTGGCAGCGGACACTGGATGATCTGGATGCAGTGATCTGGAGACCATATATTGAGTGTGAGCCCTGAGAGGATGATGCGGAGGTGTTGCCATATGTGTTCATGACCCGATTCCTTATTGGTAGGACATCCTACCATGTGGAGAGACAGTTGCCTGGTAGAGTTTTGAGACAGTTTGGACAGCGGCAGGGATTGCCTAGGGGATCGGGAGAGGTACGCATGGGGGCCAGTACTACCTTATGATCAGGCATTAGCAGAGTTTCAAATGCTACAGGCGAGACCATGGGATATACGACCGAGGATGGTAGATGCAAGGGTGTCAGAGGAGTATTTGCAGTAAATGGCGGCTCATCCGATTCCTTAGATATCAGATCCGGCAGAGCCGATTCCAGATTTTGAGGAGGATAGGGGATGGAGATGGAGGAGGAGAGGAAGTCGAGGACCTATAGTAGATGGATGAGGGAGAGGGGATGGTGGTGATGGAGGAGGAGGGGGGGATGGTGGAGGTGGTGGATTCGGAGGTGGCGGTGGTGGTCAAGTTCAGCGGAGGGGGAGAGGTTGTTTGCCATTGCGGATATCACAGGGACCTTTGATGCAGGGAGGAGTTAGATTAGGTGGCAGAGGTATGGGGGAGATGGAGGTACCGATGGATAGAGGGGAGGGAGCCACTGGAGATCCTCGGGACCATATGATATTACAGTTGCAGACTCGACTTACAACAGCCGAGACACAGGTGGAGGATCTAGAGGCAGAGGTCATAGCTAGAGATGTGCAGCTATTTGCACGAGAGTCAGAGCTTACCGTGGTGCTGTGGGAGAGGGATGATGTGGTGGAGAGATTAGCAGAGCTGCAGGAGAGAGTCCAGGTTGGAGTAGGAGCACAGGGTCCTACTGGAGAGGTGATGAGGGAGATTCGATGAGCACAGATTGAGATAGAGTATTGGCGGGAGTTATATGAGCAGGTGGTGCCATCTAGTCAGCGAGCACTGAGCTATTCAAAGATGTGGTAGGCCAGATTAGAGTGGTCTCAGAGGATGCAGAGCAGTGGGGGTGTGATGGGTCCTCTACGAAGAGATAGGTCAGGTAGTGCAGGAGCTAGTGGGGGTTTGATGGGTCCTCCACGGAGAGATAGATCGGATGGTGCAAGGACTAGTGGGGGAGCAGGTGGTGATGGTGGTGCAGCATCTGGTCAGAGTGGCATCTAAGAGAGCATTTTGCATGCATGTATTTATATTGTCATTTTGGACTATGTCTTGGATGGCTCTTGATAGCCGATTTTGTAGATTTCATTGTACTCTGATACATGAGATGATATATATGAGGAGATCCCATATTTGTGTGATGATATGCATTGAGTTTATGCTTAGATGGATACTTGTTCTTTGCTATATGTATGTGTTTATGAGATGATTCCTATATGCATTTTTTTTTTAAGATTATTTATTCTTACATGATGTCTATATGCATGTTGTATGATGTTGGATGCTAACATGTGGATGCAGGTTGATATATGTGTGCATTTTGATGTTTTGGGATAGAATGTCGGATGTATGCAATGCCATGATGTTTATGTATGCATAATAAAATGATGATTTATGATGGTATAGATAGTAGTTTATTCTTTATATCAATATAATGATGAGATAATGATATGCAATGATGTTAATGTAATGCTTTGAATGAATGATTTATTTATGGATATGCATCTAGATGGTTTTAAAATGAATGTATATGTGGATAAACAGAATGTAAAGTACAAATGTTTAAATGATGATTTCTAAATGTCAAAATATGAGGAAGTAAAATGATAATGTGATTATAATGCAACTCATGTTTAATGAATAACTGCACCTTAATGCAATTTAAGAGGGATAATGAATGCAATCTAATGAATCCTAAGTGAGATAAAATGGATGAATGGATGCACTTTAACTAATGAATAGATAAATGAATGTATGCAACTATGGAAACCTAAACAAATGTATGATACATAAGTATGGAAATGATGATAAATGAGGATCACTAATGATGTTAAATGAATGTATAGTAATGAGTAATCATGGTAGGAAATGCAAATAAGGACAAGTTTTTATGTAAGTGAATCTAAACGTCATGAGGGTAATAATGAAAGGATATAACGATACTAATGCAAGTAAAATGAGAATGAACTATATGGGGTAAGTGCAACTAAATGATATTAAATGTACGCTAATGAATGGCTAAAGAATAATGCAAATGCGACTAAAATGTAATGAAATGATGATGGGATGATGATAGATGAATGCAAGGTTGTTTTAGACTTTGCATGATGCACTTGATGATGTATTAGAGTACTCGGTCACGATTGTATCCAAAACCAGCTCAATTTTCGCATAACTGCTCACATTTAACTTTGTTCACACTTGCATGCAAAATCATGTATATGAATAATGAATGAGTAAATGGATGGATGGTATGCAACGAAATGCAATATAAATAGATGAGATGAAATGACGATCCATAGTACTTTACTTTTCATCATCGAGCTTTAAAATGTTGCAAGAAAATACAAGCAACTTGACATAATGATTCAAGATGACTTGAGTATTCCTTACATGGATTTTGATGTAGCAAGTTAATACAAACAACTTGATATAATGGGTCAAGTTGACCTGAGTATTGCTTGCGGAATAGACAAGGATCATCTCTTTTCATGCATGACTTGGATCATCCTCCTTGATCTTGGGCTGATCATATCCTGAGACAGGTTCATACCATAATAAGAGATAAAAACCTTTATCCAATTTGGATGAGGTAGGAGGAACCAAAGAAAGAGCATTGTACTTGTAAGCAAACAACATATATAAAGAATAAATAATATGGATCCTTGGTAATGGTTCATGCTCATATGGTCGAGGTATACGCTGTAGTCAGCAAGCCGTAGTGATCTATGACTGTATTTTGCCTATGATCATGTAGCTTAGTGAACTTCCCACGTAGACACCATTAGGACATGTGCCAGTATTTCATCGGAATAATGCGTAGAAGATACACAAACAATGTTGTAGGAACTTGATATGAGTAAATAACCCACAAATCAACCAATTATTTGATAGCTTAAACATAATTTTCTTGTCAAAGAAAATGTCATTTTGTCTTTGTTTGAAGGATGCATCCTTGTTGAAGACAGTTTGAGTGTTAATGTTGATTGTTTGGTCAATTTGATAGGTGGTCATCGTTGGAGTATTTTACAGTGTTTGTTTGGTATCTTCTTTGAAAAACGTATGTACAAGGGTGTTGTCATGTTTTTGATTGATTTTTGATGTTTTCTGATGTTTTGGATTTTGTGAGATAGTTTTTCCAATGTTTTTGGATTTTGTGAGATAGTGTTTCCAATGCTTTTGGATTTTGTGAGATGGTTTTGAAATGAAGAACTCAGTGAATCACAAAATAATGTAGAATCCACTTCCATCAATAGGTTAAGGGCATTGCCCCTAGTTTAGACATGACTATGAAAAAGCGGGATGCAAGACGCATGAAGTACTATCTTGGATTGCAAATCAATAAGAAGCCATGGTTTTGGACTGATGGATGTGTGTATGAAATGAATGTGATCACAACAAGCCTAAAAGACAATGGAGCCATAGCCTTTATGAGTGGCGCCTGTTTGCCAATTTTTCACCATCGCACTTACCCAAAGTGCCACCGGAGTGGTTGTTCACTGTTTGGATGCATGATTTTTCTTTATTATTTTGATGTTTTTGTATTTTCTTTAGGATATTTTTCTGAATGTTTTTGGTGTTTTTGCCGGTATGTATGGGAGCCTGATGCTCTATGCAGCTTATGTATAGAACCATTTGAGGTGCATGCTATTGATCGAATCTGCTAGCGGTTCTCCTTCAGAAGTAGCCAACTGATATGCCCCGGACCCAAATACAGTCGTGATAACATATGGACCCAGCCAATTTGATTCAAACTTTCCCTGATGTTCTCGGTTGGGTATGAGGATTTTCTCGAAGGACAAGATCACCTACCTCGAATGTACGAGGTCTAACCTGATGATTATAGCTTCTGCTCATGCGCTGCTGATAGGCCTTGAGGTGATTGTATGCAGCTTATCGCTTCTCATCAAGTAGCTCTAAGTCCCGAAGACGTGATACTCTATATGCTTCATCATCGATGAGATTGTGCAAGGAAACCCGTAGTGATGGTATCTCGATCTCAATAGGTAAGATAGCTTCTGCACCATAGACCAGTGAGTAGGGAGTTGCGCCTGTAGGGGTTCGAATGCTAGTTCGATATACCCATAGTGCTGGATTCAATTGAACGTGTCAATCACGACTAGCATCATTGACTATCTTCTTGAGGATTCTTAATATGTTTTTATTTGACGCTTTGGCCTGACCATTGCCTTGTGGGTAATAGGGAGTGGAAAAGCGGTGTTGGATGTGAAATTTCTCACAAAGTTCACAAACATCCTGATTTTTGAATGGAAGACCGTTATCTATGATGATGGACATGGGTACACCATACCGACAGATGATGTAATTAAGGATGAATGAGGCAATCCGCTTTCTGGTGACTTGGGTAAGTGGAACAGCTTCAATCCACTTTGTGAAATATTCGGTGGCGGTAATAATGAATTTGTGGTCGTTGGATGAAGATGGATGGATTTTACCCACGAGGTCAAGGCCCCATTGACAAAAAGGTCATGGTGTTGTGATTGGTTGCAATTCATGTGCCGGTGCATGTATCAGGTCTCCATGAACTTGACATTTCTTGCACTTTCTGACAAAGTAGTAGGAGTCTTTTTCCATAGATGGCCAATAGTATCCAGTGCGCAGGAGTTTCTTGGCTAGTGACGGACCGCTTGCATGAGTTCCACAAATTCCTTCATGTACCTCTTCCAAGGCCTTTGTTATCTCATCCTGTTCCAGACATCGAAGGAGAGTACCATCAAGACTGCGTCGATATAGGGTTTCAGGAATAATGGTATATCGAGCGGTTTGGTGAATGAAGGTTTTACGTTGGTTATTCGACTGGTTGGGAGGAAGTGTGTGATCGCAGAGGTAGGTATAGAACTCACCGTACCATGGGGATTCAGAACTGATAAGGCAACATATCATCTCAAATTCGGGGATATCATAAGCGAGGATCCAAAGTTGTTCTACCAAGAACTCATAGCGTGTTGAATTTTGTGGAAGATCTAAGAGAGATGCAATGGTAGCCATAGCATCAGCAGCTCGATTCTGATCTCTTGATATCTGCTCAAAGGTGATAGTAGTAAATGATGCCTTTAATTTGTCTACCATTTGTTTGTATGGCATGAGTTTGTCATCTTTAGTCTGATATGCATCAGTTGCTTGTAGAATGACCAGTTGGGAGTCGCCATATACTTGTAGTTCTTGTAATTTCCATGGTATGGCTAGCCTGAGTCTTGTGATCAAGGACTCATACTCTGCTATGTCGTTGGTGCATGGAAATGTGAGTCTGTAAGATTTTGGGATGTTGTCACCTTGAGGTGTGATAAACAGAATGCCTGGCCTTGAGCCATGCCTAGTGTATGAACCATCAAAGTACAGTTTCCATGGTTGTGATGTCATGATCATGAATATCTCTTCATCTGGAAAATTGGAAATGAGGGGATGATCGCCTATGAGTGGTGCATCAGCCAACTGATTTGCAATAACTTGACCCTTAATAGCCTTACGGTCCACATACTCGATGTCAAATTCACTTAGAATCATCACCCATTTGGCCAAGCGGCCTGTCAATGCGGCTTTGCTGAGTAAGTATTAGAGAGGATCAATCTTTGCGATGAGCTGTACTTTGTGTGTTAACAGATATTGCCTTTGTTTAGTGGCTGCCAAGATTACTGCTAGGAAAGCTCACTCAATAGGGGTGTAATTGAGTTCATAGCCAACCAGTGTGCGAGAGATGTAGTAAACAACACACTCTTTCCCTTTTGCATTATGTTGTGCTAGTAGTACACCTAATGTTGTATTAGTTGCTGAAATATAGAGAAATAAAGGTCTACTCGGATCTAGTGGGATCAGTAATGGTGTATTCATGAGATAGTCTTTAAGCATTTGGAATGCTTGCTGGCATCTGGCATCCCATTGAAAACGAATGTTCTTATGTAGTAGGTGTGTAAAGGGGTGACACTTATCTGCCAGTTGTGCAATAAATCTTTGGATAGATTGAAGCCACCCTTGTAGTGTCCTTAGCTGGCTGATGTTCTTTGGAGGTGGCATGTCCATGATTGCTTTGACCTTTGCTGGGTCGACCTCAATACCTTTGCTTGAGACAATGTATCCTAGAAGCTTCCCTAAGGTTACTCCAAAGACACATTTCTTTGGGTTGAGCCGAACATGATATTGTTCCAGTCTGTCAAAGATTTTCTCTAATATGTCTAGATGACCTTCTCTTGTGAGTGATTTTGCCAGTAAGTCATCAACGTAATCTTCCATTATGGTATGCATCATGTCATGCAAGATGGTGGTCATTGCTCGTTGATAGGTCGCTCCTGCATTCTTGAGACCGAAAGGCATTACATTCCAATAGTATGTGCCCCATGGACATGTGAAGGTTGTCTTATGTTGATCCTCTGGTGCAATCTTTATCTGATTGTATCCTGAAAAGCCATCCATGAGTGTAAGCATGGCATGTCCTACTGTTAGGTCTACTATTATGTCGATGTTTGGTAGGGGGAAGTCATCTTTAGGAAATGCCTTGTTCAGATCTCTAAAGTCAGTACAAATATGGATGCCCCCATTTGGCTTGCCGACAAGCACAATATTGGATATCCAATCTGCATAATCAATTGGTCTAATAAACCCAACATCCAGGAGTTTCTTAAGTTCTGCTTTGACTAGTACTGCAATTTGAGGATGCATCTTGTGAAGCTTCTATTTGACAGGTTTGGCTCCTTCTGCTACTGTGAGGTGATGCATGACTAAATTAGGATCAAGCCCAGGCATGTCTGCATATGACCATGTGAAGTTGATCTGACGCTTTTGGAAGAACTCTACAAACTTAGGTTGTTCCTTTGGAGTTAAAAGAGATGCTAGATGTATGTGGTGAGGCGTTTCAGGAGTCCCCACATTGTATTCTTTTGTTTCCTCAATGAGAATTATTGATTGTTCCTACTGTGTACTAGAAGGGAGAATGTCAAACCTTTCATCCTCCGGTGCCTCGGAGAGGTTTTCACCATTGGATACGCTCTTTCTTTTTACTTTTGTGGGATCAAACAGTGCCACAGTGTGGTTTTCACTGGAAGATCCATGTTTTATTGTTATATTTTTGCAACTAAAAGGTTCGGCATCCGCCTCGAAGTATGTTGCGCTATTAAGTTCAATGGCGAATCTAGCTTTATGATCCTCGCTTGGTATGTTATCCCGTAGTTCCAAAAAGTCAATGATCGCCTCATCGTTTCGGAAAAGGTCAAGACATGGGGGATTAGGTTGGTTCCATTCGATGAGTTTGGGATGGATAATGGGCATTACCTCATCAATTAGGTTAAGTTCGTTAGACGTGTCAGTGAGGGTTAAGACATTGTGGTGAAGGTCGTTGATGGTACTCTCCCTGTCAAAATCAGGCGTAGGATGGGACGTAGGGTCTGTGGAAGAAGTTTCCAGCTCAGGAACCCAAGAGGTCTTTATCTGTAATTCTCCGTAAACAGGGATGTCTTTGCGAGGTGGAGGTAGTGATGTGTCTTCCTCATCTGAAGTATTAAGCTGGATGGAATCAAATTCCCATTCATGTGAGTCGGTCTCTGAGTCACTTTCCAGTATCCAATTACTATACCATACTGGAATGTCTTTTGAGTTAAACACTGCAAGTGTGATTGGCTGATGTACCATTGTAGATGAAATGATTGGTGTTGTAGGAAGGATTATGGGGATCAACGAATCCGATATGGGGAGTATTGGTAGTGTTGACTCTGTTGCTTCTGCTGGAACTGCTGATGTCGTAGATACTGTTGTGGGTTTTGATATGGTTGTTGCTGCTAATGGTGCTATTGATGTTATTGCTGCTGCTGATGGGATCGCTGGTTTGATTGGTGGGATGAAGGGTGTTGTAGATGGTTTTGTTAGGATTTTTAGCCTCGATGGGGCAGTTGCCATGGCGTTTGATGTTGCTTTTATAATCAAAGGTGACCTTTTTGTAATAGGTTGATATAGTGGTTGGCTGGATTTTCCTTTGAATCTGAGCTTAGGAAGTATCTCCTTTTGAAAGCCTAGTCCTGTATTAACCTTGGGCTTTAATTTCGGTTGCAGCGGTTCATGTCTTCCTTGCTTACAATGCCCTAAAGCACTTTGACCATCATATCCCATTCTTTGCATAATGACAAGGCCTTTGCCATACTGATCTGTGGGAAGCTTAGTTTGCGGAATATCGGTGGTGATGGGATCTTTATAGATCCATTCTGCTAAGTCCTCATCTCTTGTTTCTTCTTCTTGACTCTTTCCTAAGATGAATGGCGTCAAAGTACATGCTGGCTTGTCCAGTGGCGTTTGAAGTAACCATTGAGGTTTTCCATGTGTTCTAGGAGAAGTAGGCATTTGTCCCACACAAAAGAGTTGGCTCAAATTGTATTCCCCAGGACCTTCCTCTGCTATTTTCATCTTGAGCTTTTCTTGCTTGGGTATAGTGGTGTTTAAATTGGAAAGAGAGGTTGGACTTACGTATGATGTGGAGGAGATGGCTTCTCTATTGTTAGGAACGGTAATCTCTAGTTGATGACTGATATTATGACAATATGTAAAGGGGTTTGCATCTCCTAGGATTGTGATCTCTACACCATTATGTGGGAACTTGATACACTGATGGCAGGTGGATGGAATGGCTTGCATGGCGTGTATCCAAGGTCTTCCTAACAATAAATTGTATGGTAGAGGAAGGTCTAGAACTTGACAGCTGATGTGTTTCACCACAGGGCCCACTCAGATTGGTAGCACTACAACGCCTTTGGATGAACACTCTGCATCATCATAGGCTTTGATTGTGATCTTCTTGCGGGGATCCACTGATTCAATTGCATATCCCAAAGCTGTGACTAATTGTAGAGTACAGATATTCAGGCCTGCTCCATTATCGATCAAGACTCACTTGATCCTATGTTGGTTGATAAACCCTTCAATGTGGAGTGAGGCATTGTGAGGTTGCTGGAAGGATGAGTTGTCACTTTCAGAGAAAGTGAGACAAGGCGATGATCTTAGATTTCTGACCATGGCTTGGAACTGATCTGTATTTAGGTTTGTAGGGACTGATGCCTCTTGGAGAGCTTGATCCAAGATTGTTTTATGGGATGGAGATAGGTGCAATAGCTCTAAGATAGATATCAGTGCGGGTGTTTTGTCCAACTCTTCCACAAGGTTATACTGCTTTGGGATAGATGGGGTGCCTTGTGGAGCTGCTTTTATGGTAATCTTGTTGCGACGTGTAACAACATTGCAAGTGGAGCTGGGATTTTTGATGGTTATAGTTGCAATCTGTTCGCTGGCATCACATAGGTGATTCACAGTGTAATTATACGCAGCTTGCGTATAATTAGTAGTATCTGTGTTTCTCCCTGAAGTGGAAGGACCCCTTTGATCTTGTGATGGAAGTGGATTTTTAAACATGAGATGATCATTGTTTGTTGTCTTTGGGTCATGTCCTTCGATTTCAATTTCACCTTGGTCAATAAGATCTTGAATAAGATCTTTCAATCTGTAATTGCTTGTCTTATGTCCTTTCCCTTGATGGAATTCACAATGCTCAGTATCCCTCCACCATGAAGGTTTGACTTGAGGTTCATAATTTGATGTTTTGGGTAAGGTTACCAGATTTTGAGAAACCAACTGACGTAACATTGTTTCGATGGGTTCCCCTAAGGGAGTGTATGTCCGCTTTGGTTTTTGTTGACGCTGTCGAGGTTCATCTTGAGATGTGATGCGGCCTTGATTTTGAGGAGCAACTGTGTTAGTCTGAGGTGGGGGATTCTGTCCTGCAATTCGAACTACAGGTTGTGCACTTTTGATAGTTCTTGCATCCACAACTCCGTCGTTGACGAAAATTTTGTTTTTGTTCCAGAAGTTAGGCTTGTCACTATTGAAGCGTGGGTGAGGGTTGTCCTTTGGCTCATTAAATATCTTGATAAGCCCTTTTTTTATGAGAGCCCGCTCACAAGCCTTTGGTGATCATGTCATTGAAAGAGTCTGTGTCTTTTATGTCGAGGTGAAATTTCATTTCGTCATTTAAGCTGGAAATAAATATTTCCACTAGTTCTTGTTTAGGTAACTGAAGAGAACATCTGCTAGACATTTGACGCCATCGTTGTAGAAAGACTGAAAATAGCTCACCCGATTTTTGTTTAGTGTTACATAGATCAGCCATGGTGATATCACGTTCAATATTGTGTGAGTAATGTGCCAAGAAATTTTGGACTAACTCTTCAAATGTCCTAATGCCACCTAGTAATCGGGAAAACCATGATGTGGTTGTTCCTCCCAAGCTTTGGGGAAAAAGGCGCATTAGGTATGTATCCTCGTATGCCACTTCGAGGCAAGCTGAATGGAATTCTCTAACACGATCACGAGGATCTCCTTTTCCTCTATACTTTTCAAACTTGGGTGTTTCAAACCCTCGCGGAAAAGGTGGCATATGAAAATTCCTATCAAAGGGATAGGGACAAATGTCATTGAGTGAAAATTGATTAGTTTTCACCCCACTATGAAGTTGTTGGGCGAGATTCTCAACTTGTTGCCACAACATTTCTATTTCATTTGGAGGAGGAGGAGGTGGGGGATTACCTTGATGAAAGTTGTATCTAATGTTTTCTCAACCTCTTTCATCCTCATTGCGACTTTGGCGTTCTGATGCTTGTCTTAGTTGTGCAAGATCAAAGTAAGAGGGGAGTTTGGCTCCTTCTTGAGCAAGTTTTAAAAAGTGAGCATCAACATTACTCTCGAGTATCTCATCAAAAATCCTATTGAAGAAAGGGTTGTGTTGCGCCCTTTCTATTGCCGCAGGAGTAGGAGTGCCTGGATTTTCATCATTTACATTTCCTCCAAGGGATTCTTGGAACTCATTGATATTTTCTTCCTCTTCCTCTTCAATTTCTTGTTGTCTAGATCTTGATCTGGTATGAGCCATTTTGTTTATAAGTTTTTGTTGAAGTTGGGTGAAAATGATGATGAGTTGTTGATGAAATGAGAGATTTATGGTTGGTGTGGTGTGTTGCATATGGATCTCTAGCACTTAAAGGTAGATGTGACCAAAGTTTTCTTCTTGAATTGCTTGTTGTTTTTTATAAGGTTTGATGTGATAAGGTTTAGAGGAATCTGAGATGTGTTACAGACTCAACTACCTAGCAATGAGAGGATTCACTCATAGACTAGTTTTAACCTGCGTAGAAATGTCTCTTAGGACAAATTTATCCTAGATGTGGAGACACTCTAAAAAGTGATGTTTTGCGTTTGATTCAAGCAATATTAGAATAGAACTTAGGACAAAAACATTTGAGTGTTTTGAGAGTTGGAATGGATTTGATGAGATATGGATATGATAATGGATGAAATGTTTAACTTCAATAAAAGCTTTGTGTCACAGATGGGACAAATTCTTCCTCTTCTCTTTCGGGAGTTGGTGGTTCTTCCCGAGCTACGTTATATGTGATGCAAATGTCTAGAAAGAAGTTAGGATTGATCTTGCCTCCTTTGTTTTTGTGATAACTCAAAGCTCGATATTATGTAAAAGCTTTGCGGTTTAATGACTCTGGATCAAATTCGTTTGATTTCCCTTGAAGATAAAGACGCATGTGACATAAGAAGGCTCTATGAGAGACAAAGATTTGTCTATTAAGATAGAATAATTTCCTCCTTTTGATAAGAGTCTTTGAGCTTAATGGTCTTTCCTTCAAGTTGATGTGTTGATGAAGATTCTTCTTTCTCAAGATGTGAAGAATGGTCATATAGTTTGATACTCTTGCTCTTTGTTTTCGATCTTTTGTTGGTGTTTGGAAATGTTTATGTTGGATGAATACTTGTTCTTGGAATTTGATTTTTGATTCTTTCTTTGACAAGAAAACAAAGCAAGCACACAAACATAAGAATGTTGCCTCAAAAAGGCACAAATAAGTATGGGTCTAGATCAACCCAATCCTTGGACTTTTTATGACCTTTTTTCTTTAAGTGTATTTTTAGGTGTGTTTCCAAAGCTTGAAGTCGGCTCAATTTGCACTGGTCTTGACTCAAAAACGAAAACACTTCAAACACTTTTTATCCCTAAGGTCAAATGACCAGTTGCGATAAATTCAGCCCACATCTTGATATTTCTTCGACTTTGGTACTACATACCTTATGAATCTCGTCGTGGCAGGTGAGGATGTGATATACTAAGTCTTGCACGAGCATAACAAATAGATGATCCCTATGATGGGGGAGTCATCACTTTCATCAAGCCACAAGTGACTTTTCAAAAAGCTATGTTTCTACTCAAGGAAATATGTATGGTGAGTATCTTGGGAGCAAAACCATCTATGCTCTTGCACTGAATTGTATCACAAATATCCTCAATCAATAGAACGGGTGGGCTACTACTTAAAGGTGTTTAGTAATGTTCGATGTTTTTGGACATAAGTTCATTCTGTAGTGACTCACTTAAGAGCCTTGTAACTTGTGGTGGGGCCCATTTGTCCTTTCAGCAAGTTACAATGTAGGAACAGCTATACCAAAGGCTACAGCTTTCGCTCTCACTTGATTTCTATAGCGGCTCGAAGGATTTACCGCGTGAGGTCATTCCCAAGAGTGATGTGTCTCTTGGCAGACCTTCCTTAAAAAGATAAAACTTGAGTGTTACTAACACTTTTCTCTTGCACCTAGGACCACGAAAGCCAAGGGAGAGGATAGTGTGTGTTAGAAGTAGGACCACTAGACAAACTTTTTTGCACAAGTGTGCCAAACACAAAATACACTTGTTCTTTTTAACTTGTCATTGCAATGATGTTTTATCTATTTGGAGATGTTGCTCCAACAACCATGATGTTCTTTTTAACTTCCAAAGCAATGTGTTTAAGTAAACTAGAATTTTGAAATCCTGATCAACTGAAATAAGAGCACGTATGCATGAAGTAAATCGTTTGGCAAAATAAGACAAGTTGATTGTTCTTTTTAGTTGCCCAAAAGTGGAAGTGTGGAATGTGAATTTTTAGTTTGATGCAAGAAATAAAATTTTGTCTTGTCTTGTTTTAAGCACCAAAAAGAGAGTATATCCTAACTTGCAAGAAATGAAATTTGTGTTGTTCAGTTTTAGAGCACCAAATGAAAATTTTTAACTTTTAAACAACAAAAAGAGTTAATTTAAACCTGCACAAGAAACGAATAGTTAAGAAAATCCAAACCTATGGTGGACTTCTACAAGCCTAAGAAAACTTATTTTCTTGGTTACATGGCCTTTTTTATAACGTTCTGTTACAATAGCGCTACTCTGTGTGCAAACAGAAGCTCTACTTAACATAAATGCACTAAAAAGAAGACAAAAGCACTAAAATCAAAATTTTAACAGCAAAAACAGAAGCGCTAAAACATTTATAAATGCGCTAGTTAAGCCTCAAAAGCGCTAATATACGAGCGATAGCGCTAAATTTGAGACAATAACGCTATTATGAATACAATAGCGTTAGAATATCAAATTGCAATAGCGCTAAAACGCGATCAAAAGCGTCAGAGCGCGACCTGTGTGTCAAGCTAAACATTCAAACAAATTAATTTTTTTTTTAATTGTTTTTGGGTGTTTGGATTCACGTCGAGTTCACCAAATGATGCTCTGTAAAATGGACAATAGTTAGACTAGAACCTGTGGTCATATAACACACAAAAAAACCAAGAAACTGTTAGTGTTAATCAATCAAAAACTAATCTAAGCAGGCATATCAAAAGAGACACCAAAAACATGAAATAATATTTAACTAGGAAAGTAAATATAACGAGACATCTCCAAATGCCTCCTAACATACTCTTAGCTCTTTCTCTTTTGTTCCTCTCCTCTCCAAATTCCAAACTAGTGTAGCTCTCAACAACTTTTTGCACTATGGATGGTTATGGAGGTTCAAGATTGTAGATGATTACTCCAAATGCTATGCAAATGTGAATAAAAGCTAATATTAGATGCTATGATACTAAAATGATTTATTTTAGGCCAAAATAACAAGATATTAGTTATTTATGCTAAATGCTCTCTAAAATTCTCTATAACTTAGATGCATACAAGTTTTCAGGATTTGGATTATGAAGAGGTGGACTCTATTTATAGGAAAAATGGAGCAATGGATGGTTGAGATCGAGTAATCTCAACAAGGGTCAGGATTGAATGATAATCAATCCATGTGAGGACTTTCAACCCAATCCCAAGATGACAAGTGTTCATATGAGATAGGTTGAGAGGAGAGGGAATAAGCATTAAATGCTTGACATGACCTGAGAGTTAACTTGGGAGTTAAAGTCAAGGTTTGAATGAATAAATTCTTTATTCAAAGAATAAAGCTTTTATCCAATGGATAAACTCTTGTGCAAAGGCAAAACGGATAACCATGGTCAAAGCAATAAATACTTGAGGAGACACATGAGTACAAGTTGAATTAACCATAAATGGTTATGTAAGAGCCATTAATGGTCATGTAAGAGCCATTAGTGGTTTTGGAAGACTTTAGAGGTTAGATTGTTGAACACACAAAGAATTAAATGCTTTTCAAAGACTTTGAAGTCTTTGAGAAGTGACTTCAAGTTGCTTAGGAATGTGACAATAATTAGGGGATGGATTAGGTTAATTAGGAAGGGTTTAGAAGAATCTAGAAGGGGGTTTAGGAGTGCAAGTGGATTTGGTGGGTGAGGAAAAATAGGATTTAATTAAAATAAAATTCATTTATTTCAATAAATATGTGCAAGTTGCATTTGTAGGAAAATGCAAGTGGGGGATAAATGATTTAAATAAATGTTTTATTTAATTTATTTAAAAGAGGAAAAGGAAATTAAATGAAATAAATATGATTTATTCATTTAATTGATTTGTGAATTTGGTTTAGTGAATTAATTAAAATAAATTGAATAATTTATTTAATTAATAGGAGAATGTTTGAAGATGAATTAATTAAATATTAATTTAATTAACTGATGGTTAGTGGATTTTTAATCAAATAAATACGAAATATTCATTTAATTAAAATGGACAGATTTATGTGACTACAGTAAGTATAAAAAAAAATTATACAATATATGATAAATCTTTAATTATGTTATTAAATTGCATAGATAATATATTTATTTATATATATTATATATTGTTAAATACAAATAATAATATATATATTTTCATGTAGTATTAATAGATTAATTTATATTATAAAATATATCACTCCTTATTTCTCCCTTTCTATATATGTATCTCTATTATCTCTATCTATACACAAGTCCTCTCTCTCTCTCTCTCTCCTCCATCTCTATCTATAGCTTAATCCTCCTTCTTTATAGCTTCCTCTACATATTCATTTCCATCCCATTCTCTATTGTCCTCTCTATCTCTATGCGTTTACCCCTCTCTCTCTCTCTCACGCACTCTTCCCTCCTCCATCTCTTCCTCTTTTCATCCCTAACTTTCCCCCTCATCCACCCCCTCTCTCTACCACATCCATATTGCAAAATAATATGAAACTTTTGGTCATAAAACCTACTTATCATTTTGATTTGTAGGTTTAGTTTTACTCACTTTGTTCAAATTGTTGCAATTGGAAGCATAAATGATTAGAAGCTATCACTTATCCATTGAGACTTTTCTTGCATAAATAACATCATCCACTAAATATCCTACCAATAGACCTCATGTGATACATAAATGTATTTGAAAAATAGATCAATTTCTTTCCTTGCTGCCTTTCCACACCTATTTGGTGTAACTAATGCACAAAATTATTTCTCTACCTCTATTTTGTATCTCTCCCTCTCCCTCTATATTTTGAGTTATTTCTCCCTTTCTCCCCCCTCTTCTCTCTCTCTCCCATCTTCTACCTATCTTTCTCCATTTCCCTCCCTCTATCTCTTACATCTCTTTATCTCCCCCCATATCTCTCTCCCTCACTCCTTCCCTATCCTCTATCCCTCTATCTCTACCTCTCTCCCCATCTCTTTCCATATATATTTATCTCTTTTTTTCTCATCCATATTTCTCTATCTTTCCCTCTTTCTCCCCCTCTCTTTTTAATATCTCCTTATATCTCTATCTCTCTATCCAACCATATATATGTATCTCTATCTCTCCCTCTCCCTCATCCTCTATATATCTTTACATTCTTCTCTTTATCTCCCTCTCTCTATATCCCTATCTATTTATCTCCCTCTTCCTCTCTCACTCTATCTTCCTCTTCCCCCCTCTTTCTCTATACATTTCTCCCTCTATATCTATATATGTACATCTCTCTCCTTCCCTATCTCATTCTCCCTCTTCCTATACCTCTATATCTATATCTCTTTGTCTCTCTCTACCTCTCTCTCCATATTTCTTTTTCTATCTCTCCCTCTCTCCCCCTCTCTATTTATTTATTTTCATATATATGCATCCCACTCTCCTCTCTCTCTCTCTCATCTCTCCCTCTCCTCTCCATATCCCTCTCCGTCTTCATCTTTATCTCCATATTCATCTCTATCTCCATCCCTATCCCTATCCCTATCCCTTTATATATCTCTATCTTTATCTCCTTACCTATTTCTCGCATACTCTTCCCCCCCTCCACCTCTATGTATGTTCATCCATATATTTTCCCTCTTCCTATTGTAAACATAACATGAAACTCTTAGAAATAGAGCCTTATTATCTTCCTAATTTGAGCATATTCTTAATTTTTAATGTGATCATTAACTAATTTTGAATTTGAATTTTTAATTTTTATAGTTTAATAACATGGACAATCATGTTTATACATTTCATTATGTTTGGATTGACAAAAAAAATAGTTTATAGGAGTTGAGAAAATACAACACCACAGGAGCCCAAATAATCTCTGCAAGCTGAAAAACCTGTTACAAGGAGAAGCAATGAAGCAAATCATAGAAGGAAAGAATACACAGGAAAAATATGCTCCAAAATGTATTGTCAATAATAATCCTTCTTCATACAATGAAAATAAAGAACTCAACCTTTAATAGGTCAAGAAACCCTAAAAGGGAAAACCTAGGTTTGCACATAATAATTAATTAAAATAATTAATTATATGCACCTAAAGTTAGCTTAAGTGTAAAAGAGATAAAGGAAACTTAAATAATTAAACAAATAATGTTTAATTAATCAAGTAAATACCCGAATACTCTAACACCCCCCCTTAAGCTAGACTTAGGGAGAAGCTAAAACCTAGAACAACTACTGAAAGCAATAAAGATGGGTCCCGACAACAAGGCCTGATCAGGTACCCAAATACAATGAAATCTCTATGAACTGGAGAAATAGAGAAAACCACATGGGAACAAAACTCTACTCCAAAAAGAGATGGAAAAGAATATCACTGAAGCATGAAGAACCTGCAAACTCTGTCGAAAAATAACTGCTAATCTGAAGAACCTCCACTGAAATAGAACATGACCAGGTAGAGAAGACTATAATCTGTATGAATGCCCTCAAATGACACTACTCGAATCAGAAGGCAAACAAAGGCAAACAACTGAACTTGAAGATACAGATGGCATGAGAAACCAAAGCCTGAAGAGTTGATCAATCGAACCACAGAAGCATTAGAACTAACAGAACAAACCTCCCCATAATGTTGACAAGGGAGAGGGACAGGAACACTGAAAAGAACAGCCAAGAAAAACTACATGACGAAGAACCAGGAACATCAAAGGTGTTGAGAAAAGTACATGGTGTCGTGGAAGGAACACTTACTTGACACACATCATGAGGCGAATGTCATGGAAGAAACACTCACTAGACAAAGGAAGATGGCAAACAACAGGCAAACATCAACCCCCTCATGGCACTTGATCAATAGTGCATGTACAACAGGACACAAGATATGCAAGATTTCAAGTAAACAATGCATGATGACACTTTATCTCAATGCGTTTGCATAAATACAAGCTACAATGATAAGAAGACTGGAAATAGAAACTTGAACCAAAATAGAGACATCCTACTCAAAGAAGAGATCCCAGGACCTGAAACAACCACGATATCCACCAGAGTGCTGAAAAGCAAAAAACTGAATAAAATATGAATGGAGCAGAATCTGGAAATAAAACTCAGATGGTTGGAAAGTACACACAACACACGCTTTCCGAAAATATAAATTTTTCGAAAAACGGAGGTCGGATGCTCATTCTATGGCTCCTGGAGTGCAAAAAATAGACCTCACTTTGACTGGAAAAAAACATAGTCAAACAGAAAAATTGGAAAAAATTACTAACACCAAGAGGTCGGGCTCGGAACCAGCTTTCCGACGCCTATTCGTTTTCAAAAAAATGAATCCGTATGCCCAAGATAGGGCCAAAAAACCAAATCCCCCCCTAAAAAAGGTCAAAAAGGAGGTCTGGTGGCTCTTTGGTGGTCCGGTGGCCAATGGGTGGCGGTCGGGTGGCGTTCCGGTGGTTGGGTGGTGGTCGGCCGGAAAAAGGGGTCGCTGGAGCGGTGGGAAGTAGGCGGCGACCGAGGTTGAGCGTTGTCGGGGAGCTGAGCGGCGCGAGGAGCGGAGGGCGTTGCAACGACGGCGGGCTCGAGTTCCAGCGGCGGCCGGAGCAGTGAGTTGAGTGCAGGCGGAGGCCGGGAGCTGAGCGGAGGCCGTCGGGGCTGGCAGGTGGCCGGACTGTCAGCCCGGTACCCTGCGATAAAACAAACCCCCCAAAAAAATTTATTTTTTTATTTTTTTTATTTTTTTATTTTTTTAAAAACAACTATCGCCTTTTGATTTTTTTTTTAATTTTTTTTTTAATTTCGGCTTGCATGCCGTAAAAAGACAAATTTTATTTTTTTTGAAAAAAATTTTCTCAAACTGCGTGTCAAGGTCGTACGGCCTGGATCTGGAGAAAAAATACTCCCAGAGGCTCAGGAACTAAAATAAGTCGAATTTTATATGACCATAGGGGTTTTTGGGCCTTCTAAGCATGATGGTGAGGTTCGTTTAGGCCCAAAGTGATCAGAAAAAAAGGTTAAACCCTAGGTACATAAAAAAAATCCTGAAACCCCAGATCTACTTCCAAAGCAAAAATTCTTAAAACAAGAACAAGTAGCTGCAGATCTGAAGCTCTGATACCATATAGGAGTTGAGAAAATACAACACCATAGGAGACCAAATAATCTCTGCAAGTTGAAAAACCTGTTACAAGGAGAAGCAATGAAGCAAATCACAGAAGGAAAGAATACACAGGAAAAATATGCTCCAAAATGTATTGTTAATAATAATCCTTCTTCATAAAATGAAAAGAAAGAACTCAACCTTTAATAGGTCAAAAAACCCTAAAAGGGAAAACCTAGGTTTGCACATAATAATTAATTATATGCACCTAAAGTTAGCTTAAGTGTAAAAGAGATAAAGGGAACTTAAATAATTAAACAAATAATGTTTAATTAATCAAGTAAATACCTGAATACTCTAACATAGTTCACCCATCCTTTTTTTTTTTTATTCAATACTTATACATTCTTCAAATTTACTCCTATCAGGAAATAGCCGAAGATACAAATTGTGATGGTATCATTGAACTGTCTACTGGAGATACAACCAAAATTATTGAAAGCCCTTTATTGGCAGTGGATATCACAACCATGCCAGCAGAATCATGTTTTTCTAGCGAATAAACCAGATTGTCTTGCAACTGATGTCCAGTAGCTATCATGATATTTTACATAAATTCAACCTTACATGTCAATCAACGCCTCTTGTGGAAGAATTGGATATTGAAAAACTTTAGGAGACGTTGTCAACATTCCAAGTCAGCTACACTAAATTAGATGGGCTATTCACTTTTCTTAAGGAGATATACTATCACTGACACTATTCAAGTGATAAAGACTCCTTTGTCTCCTTTTTCATTGATGCATATGAGGCATACTTAAAAAATATGTGATTAGCTATTTTAGCTTCTCACAATGTAAATATCGTACACTTATATTTGTGCTACAACTATCAGTAGAGATACTCAAAAGTAAATAAACAAACTTCTACTTTGGTATTATGTGACCTACCTAATCTATCAGTGTAAATTATCGACATAAGTAAATAAATAAACTTTTATTTTTGTATCATGTGACGTACCTAATTCATCAATGTAAATTTTTTTATATAATATGATTCTTTGAGCTTCAACCACTCATTAATTTTATAAATAGATATTTTTTACATAACTTAGAACTTTATTTTTTGAACTAAATAGTTCAATAATAGCTTAGATGAGTTGTATCACAAGGAATATTTTTTTAAAAAAATTAAAAAGTTTGTTTCATGTTTAATGAGATGTATAAAACTGACTATATACTCTCCATGTTTTAAACATAGCTTAGATGAGATGAGTTAAGTTTGATGAACTTTTCTTTTAAACATAGCTTATCAAGAAAACAAAGCGTTATATTATAGTTTATAAAGATAGTTAAAAAAAAAAAGGAAAGATTGGTGGATAACTTCAACAACCGTTCAAACACTTATTTTTTTCAAACAAATCAATCTCAACTTGAATGCTACTTTGAAGACTTGTTTTTTTAAAGCTACATTTGTAAAAAGAAAGAAAAATTAACATATTTCAATTTATATAAACAAACATGCTATTCCCACTCAATTTCAACTTCATGTTGACCGCAATTTCTTTGTCACAACCTAATTGTCGTATTTCAACTTATTCACAGGCCAATGTCTTCCACTCAGTTTGAATTGAATGATGGCAACATTAACTACAAATGCCATAGCAGACATTCTTGCAGGCATGTCTCTTGTTGACCCTTCTTTACAAGTTACGGCAATACATTCCATTCAACAACCTCATTCTACAAATGTCAAATATCAAGTACAACTCTCTGATGGTATGCACACCCATCCAACATTGCTTCCTGACCAAATGAACAATCTTGTTTTGGAAGAAGCTTTAGTCACAGGTTCTATTCTCTGCCTTAGAGATATTCTTGCAAGATATTCGACAACTGCACGTATGTCCACATTTTCCAAATATTATTTTTTTATTCTTCTTTCTTCTTATAGACCTCCTTACTAAATAAACATCTCATTTTATTGCAGGGCTATTATAATAGTTAGCTTGGACATAATTTCAAATAATGCAGCTATCATTGGGTCTCCAACTCCACTCCTACAAGCTATTGCCTACCTTCCATCAAATAGTTCTGAAGACCCATTGAACCCTTTCCCAATTATTCCCATTAAAACATTGACCCCATATCACAAACAATGGTCCATTGAAGGTTGAGCATTAGTAAAAACCCCTATTCACAAATTTAAAAATGCAGGATGTGACGAGAAAGTTTTTGGATTTGATTTTGTAGACATGTTAGGTTCTGAAATACATGTGACTTGTTTTAATAAACTTGTTGATAACTTTTACCATGTTATTCACTCTAGTAGTCTTTATGTGATCTCCAACGGTAGTATTAAAGTGGTAAACACAAAATATAGTAGCTCCACAAACCCTTTTGAAATAATCCTCCACAACTCTTCCACAGTAAGTCTTACCACATGCATAGACTCTACCATACCCAATCATAGCTTCCACATTAAGAGCATAGATTCACTACAGTCATTTCCTATTAATTCCCTTGTAGATGTCATTGGAATAGTTTTATCCATCTCCCCTGCATCAACCATATGTAAAAGAGATGACACTGAGACAATAAAGTGTACTGCTACAATCATAGAATGTCAAGTTGTACCATAGATATTACATTTTGGGGTCGCCACTGTCAAATCGAGGGCAAATAAATATTTGAAATGTCCCTAGAACCGAATCCTCTTGTTTTTTTGATCAAGTTTGGTCATATAATATCTTAGAATGGAAAATCACTTGATACTATCTTTTCAACTACACTTTTAATCAATCCAGATTTGTTGGAGACCACAACATTACAAACATGGTATGCCAAGAAAGGGGTTGACGAACCCTACATTTCATTGTCATAAAGCCACCTTCCCCCCCCCCCCCCCAGATTTGAAAATCCAATAGATATTTTATCTATTACTGATGAAAGCATTCCTAACAAAAAAAATGTATGTGTGAAGGCCACTATTACGAAACTTCACTTGGACAACTTTTATTACCTTTCTTGTCCACAAGTAGTGGACAAAAAAAAAAGTAAGAAAAAAGTTGTGCAAAGTTCACCCAACACATTCCAATGCCCAACGTATTCTACTGATCTCTCTGAATGCGATTTTAGCTACATGCTCAAAATGGACTTGCAAGATGAAACAGGTGAACTTCTTAAAGTTACTGCATTCAAAGGACCATCAAATACCTTGTTGGGTGTTGGTGCAAAAGATTTCCAGCTTCTTCTAGTGGAACCTAATGTTGTGGAACCTATATTAAACAAAGTTATTGATTGCCAATTTTTCTTTGATCTCAACATCAAAATGGTTCCATTTGTTGGCCAAGAAACACAAAGCATTGTTATTACAGCCATTAAGCCTACCTAAAAGTTACATTTGACAATGTTCATGGATATGTATCCATTTTGTATATTTTTTTTAATATTATGTATTTCACTTCTCCATATATGTACAGATAATTTTTGTCAAACATATATATCAAACTATTTTACATTATTTATGGTATGTTTACAGATGTATTTAAACAAGATTTTATGTCGTCATCATGTATTGTAGTTAGTCATGTTACTTCAAATAATGCTTTTAAATTTACTTTAATTTAAACAATAAAAAAAATTAATGCAAACAATCTATGTATGTAGAAATAATCAACCTCAAATAAACATATATATAAATCAACATATGTTGTATTTTTTTCATTTATGATCAAAATTTATTTCTTCGAACAATTAATCTCACAAGTTTCTTTATAATGGTTTCATATGCTATTTCACATTACACTTGCACTTTTTTGGGTATATAGATATTTTTAAACCACTCTTGCAAATAGATACATGTCTTCAATTCATATTATTGATTTGTTATATATTTATATTTTAAAGATTTTCATTCACAGATAGATCATATTGCTTTCATTCTCAACACACTGTGCCATGGAAATACAAAATGATACAATGGAAGAAAGACGTGCTCATCGAAATCAAATGCAACGCACAAGGTACCATGGAAGGCAAAAAATTCTTAACAAAAGAAGAAGAGAAACATGACACTTTTTTGCTGGACAACCCTCCACATCCACAGTATCATCTCCCCACTTTCCAACCCATCTAGAAACACATGTACCCCAAATCCAACATACAAATCAACCTGCCCCAATTGCAAAAATCCATAGTTCCCCAAACTTTTGTCAAAAATATTGCATTGCTAGAAACAACTTTCGTTCAAAATTGGACAAGCTTTCAAAGATTTCAACATGTCTAATCTGTTTGGAGAGATATCCAGGAATAAAAACTTGAGAATTTAATGGAATAAATACTTGTTATAGATGCACAACAGAAAAAAATGGACATCGCTACTCAAATTGGAACAAAACGGACCTTAGTGAGCAACCTCAATATTTGCAAATACTAACTCAAGTTGAGGAGATGTTGATAGCAAGGATTAGCCATGTCCTTCAAGTTACCTATGCAAGAGGAGGCCAACTAAAATATAGTGGCGACACTATTTGTTTTCCTCAAGATATTTCTTCAATTGCTTCTCACTTGCCTAGGCATATAGATGGATTGGACATGATAATAGTAAACAAGGCAAGCAGTGGCCAACAACAATACAACTTCTATGTTAGTAGAGGACGTGTCCATGAGGCATTACAATATAAGATTTGCTATGACCCATACTACAAAGATGTACAATTAGATGAATTAGCATTATCATCTTTACCCATTAACCCCACTAATATATCTAACCTTCTATATGCAACAACTTAAAATCCTGATCCCATTGATCTAAGTTTCATGCAAGAAGATGTTACAGAGGATGGTCCATTGATAGAGAACTTGCAAATGACTAACTCATTTGTGGCAAATCTTCCACCTGCACGTCGAGAGGTTGAAGAAGTGTGCTCTATACTACAACTAGGGAAAGGACGTCCAACTCCTATAGTTCAATGGCCACCCATTTCCCCATCTCCAATAAATGAATACACTACTAAAGGATTGTTTGTAATGTCATTCCCCACTTTGTTCCCTAAAGGTATAGCTGCATTCAAACAACCATGCCTCAAAGAAGTTAAGCTACATGAGTATGCTCTCCATCTTTTAAGATACCATGATAATAGATTTGGTCAATACCCAAGGTTTAGGTACTTCATATTGAATATACTTATGCGTCATAAAAGTCAAGCCACCGCATCTATATTTGTCCACAAACAACTTGATGATTCAATGCCTATAACAATTTCTGACCTTCGTCACAGATTAAAGAACTTGCCTGATGACAAACTTGCAGGTCAACTAATGCGCTTTGGCTCATCAATTTGTGGAACAAAACCATTATGGAATCAACGTAGAAGGGAACTTATAGACATGGTCATCCAAATTGGTTGTCCAACGCTATTTTTCACACTTAGTTCTACTGATACAAAATGGCCAGATTTGCATAATATCATGCCAACCACCGCACCTACAAATCCATATGCAACTGCTAGGTCGAGGTTACAAAATATAGTTCAAAATCCACACCTTGCTGCAATGTACATGCATCATAGATTTACTGCATTTGGTGAAGAAGTGTTGGAAGAACTTCTTGGCACAAATGACTATTGGTATAGGTATAACTCTTGCAACCTACTACTTTTACCTTCAACTCTTACCCTTATATTTTTTTTATTTTTATTTTTCTAAAAACTTCATTTTCCAGGTATGAATGGCAACATAGAGGCTCTGCACATATCCATGGTTTCATTTAGCTACCACAAGCACCTGACATTGGCAAATTACAATGGAATAACATTTAATCAGTACAAAATGCACTTGCTTACATTCATAAATATGTCCCTGCATGGAACCCACACAGTCTTGAATTGAGAAACCAAGTGTTCCACCGGTCCATTGTTGATGACCCTTGCTTGATGGACACAGGCATGATAGTGTCGAGTGATCCTTCCATTGACTATTGTGAATTGGCCAATCGTGTTCAAAGACATACAAAATGTACTATCCAAACATGCCTTCAAAGGAAGGGGACATCTCTTGTATGGTGTTATAAAGCCCCTTGGAGCATTAAAGAAAAGTCATCTATTTCTAATGATGAAATTGGCCAACCTAAGCACACCCCTGCTCACAATGATGACCGCCTAAATCTTCACAACCCATTTATACTCTCAATATGGAGGGCCAATGTAGATTGCCAACCTGTTCTCTCAATTGATGTTGTGATCAAATATATTACAAAATATGCAGCTAAAGATGAAAACAAATTTGAAACATACCATGCAATGTTATCTTGAATATCAACCAACTTTGAGTCTGATAAACCAACTCCTAATGTTTTTCGCAAAATTCTTCTTGACAACCTTGTGGATCGTGATATAGGTGCCCAAGAAAGTTGCCACCTTCTACTAAAGCTACCACTCTCCTTTTGTAGCCGAACATTTTTTTCTTTAAATGTGAACCAAAAAAATTTCCAACGTGTACCAAACACATCCACCAACACAACCACATATTCAAACTATATTGCATCTTACATGGCACAACCAATACATTTAGAGAGAATGTCTCTTATTGAAGTAACTAAAAAATGGTCCTTCAACGCATCAAGAAAGCATGATCAATGGAAAGAGCGAACCACACCAGTCATAGTTCGAGTATCGCCACGATTCAGAACCATCCCTACAAAGGAAGAAAAATGTTTTCAAACATTTTGTTGGAGTGAACTATTAATGTACCACCCATTCCACAACATTGAAATGGATTTCGGCTCAATAGATGATGAAATTCAAGCACTGTGGGAAAAGTTCTCGCACAACTACAAGCTATGGAATGTACGTCAAACACCTTCAGAAGCAAATGAAAGATCTAATCCTAGCACTCTTTCAAGCAACACAGAACAAATGTCAGCATCCTCAATGAATGGCAAGTACTGTCAGCTTCATACTCAAGACTTCCTATTCACCTAGATGAACTTGATATGCTTGGCCAACGTGATATTGACTTGAACTATGATTGGGGAGAACATCACTTGAGTCCACAAGAAAAAGAAATAGATACAAATTTCATACACTCCAATCGCCAAACATTTCATCCCCATCATGTTTTCCAACAGCAAAGCCAAAATAACCTATGTATACAACAACAAAAAGCATATGATATAGTTATTTCACATCTACATGTTAATAGCTTGCAACCACCATTGAAAATTATTGTTCAAGGAAGTGCATACACAAGAAAGTCACACCTCATAACAAGCATAAAGTCAACACTCACAAGATCAAGCACCAAATGGCCAATCACCATTATTGCTCCTTGCACCAACAGGAGTTGTGGCGTTCAACATACAAGCATCAACAATTCATTCAGCACTCTGAATTTCAATCAAAGAAATGGTCCCTCTACAAGGACAAACATTAGCAAGCTTCCAAGAAAGCATGTACTTCATTCGCTGCATTATAATTGATGAAATGAGCTTCATTGGTCCAAAGTTGATATAACAGATTGATATTAGGTTACGTGAGGCATTCCCTGCCCATAACCAACTCCCATTTGACGAACGCTCAATCATTCTCTTTGGTGACTTAGGCCAACTACCATCTGTCAAGGACATTCCTATGTATGCTTCAACTTCATATGGAGGGACATTATGGCGTAACTTCATAACAATTATAATATTGAAAAAAATATTTCGCCAAATTGGAGAGCAACCTGCCCAAATTGCCTTCGTGCACTTCTCTCCAATTTACGAAATGCAGAACCCACTATTGCACATTGGCAACTTTTAATGTCTCGAACAAATTCAGCACTTTCCTCTGCAGAGCAATCTATATTCTTATCATCCACACACCTATTTGCAACAAATGAAATGGTGTCATTACATAACAAACGCATGTTGTTGTCTTTGACAAAGCCTATTGCCCTATCTACTGCAGAACAACTCAGAGGAATCACTTGCTCAAATCCAGATGAACAACTTGAATCTAGGATCCTCTTATGTATTGGCCAAGAGGTTATGTTATCTGCAAACTTGTGGGTGGAAACAGGACTTGTCAATGATCAATGGTGCACTTGGACAAGTCAAAGAAATTGTATATAATAGTTGTGAGAGACCACATGAACTTCCCTTATTTGTTGTTGTTCAATTCAAAAATGACATAAGCCCAATTTGGGACCAAAACAACCCAAAAAATATCCCTCTTATTCCAACAAGTCATGGTCTTCGACATCAAATACGACTAAAAATGGAATGGGCCATAACAATTCACAAATCACAAGCGCTGACACTTCAAAGACTTGAATCTAGGATCCTCTTATGTATTGGCCAAGAGGTTATGTTATCTGCAAACTTGTGGGTGGAAACAGGACTTGTCAATGATCAATGGTGCACTTGGACAAGTCAAAGAAATTGTATATAATAGTTGTGAGAGACCACATGAACTTCCCTTATTTGTTGTTGTTCAATTCAAAAATGACATAAGCCCAATTTGGGACCAAAACAACCCAAAAAATATCCCTCTTATTCCAACAAGTCATGGTCTTCGACATCAAATACGACTAAAAATGGAATGGGCCATAACAATTCACAAATCACAAGCGCTGACACTTCAAAGAGCAATGATCGACATCAACAATGCGAATTGACAAAGGTTGACATTCACACCAATTTCAAAGGTTCATGACCTTACAAGTCTTCGCATACACCATCCACTCAAGTCCAAAGATATTCATGTATACAAAAGAGCCCATATGTTGCTCGACGAAAACAAGAATATGAACTTACAACATCATCAAATGGAAACTTTTCTCCAAGTTTTTTCTCTTCAACCCCTTATCACATTGATTCTTCTTCATTTCCTGTGCCATTGTTTACACCAAACAACAATCTTATATGAATTTTTAAAATTACCAAATAAAATGATGTTTTCATTTCATTCTAAATTTATTTTATTTCATCTAAATTTTTTATAAGTGGATTATTTACAAAATTGTTGAAAAGTTGTCCCTATACTAAAACAATACATGTACACCATTTGTTCAATCCAATAGTGTCGTCGTCCCTATACTAAAACAATACATGTACACCATTTGTTCAATCCAATAGTGTCGTCGTCCCTATACTAAAACAATACATGTACACCATTTGTTCAATCTAGTATTGTTTGTCCTTATATGGACTCTACTTTATAAAACTCTATTTGACAAATTTATTGTGTTTTGTAACAGCATGATAAATCTTCAAAAGAATGGTTTTCACCTAACATATCAATCTACCAATCATTTATCTCGAAGACTTGTTCTTGGAAAATGAAAGATCTCTAAATGGTTAAAGACTTGATGTTGTCTCAAAATGATAAATTATAAAATGTATTCAACTTATTTAAAATAAAACTTCTTGCAACATGTCACTCTCAATTAACCCTTTTGCTTTTACCCACTACTTTTTAAGAGGTCAACAATATTTAACCATTTATTATATTTTTCGTGTATCTATACTACAAATTATAACATCTCAATCTTCTTTTAATTGATTTTACATGATTTTGCTCATTAAACAATTATCTTGATACAATGAATCATTGAAATAGTTTAACTTGTTAAAAAGAAGTATTACATTTTTTCAATTTGCTATTGGATCAAATTTTCATTTTTATATTTACTACAAATTCTAACATCTCAATCTTGTTTCATTGATTGCAAAGGACCTATACTATACCATACAACGGTTTATATGTTACTCTTTTATTTCCCATCTTCTATTCAGAAGTACCCATTACACACCAAAGTGCAATTACTAGTTTTTAAATATATTTAATAAGATTATTATAAAAACTTGTCACAATATATATATATATATATATATATATATATAATTTTATAATTTTAAAATTTCTTACAACTAAATTAATAATTATTAATTGATTGTCATTTAATATTAATATTTTTTTTAAACATCAAATTAAAAGGCTAAACCATTGTCAAAAATTCATGACTAAGGATTCAAATTCCAGGTGTGGTTCTAATAATTTTATGCACCTTTATTGTTTAAAGGTATCACACCCCTGTCAGTTGTCTCTTAATTTTGTCATAAAGAGCAACTTCAAATAAGAGGTTTTACAAATGCAAGAATTTATTAAGATTTTAATTTTTTAAATCAAATTTTTTTAAATAAATAAATTATGACTACAGAAACAATGACAATAAAATTATGACTATCAAAACAATTTTAATAAAATTACAAGTAAATATTAAAATTGACTATCAAAACAATTTCAATAAAATCATAAGTAAATATTAGAACTTCATTTTTGAATGGATAAAATACATTTTAAGCTGTAGGTGAAAAATTCTAATGGACAGAAAAAGTTCAGATTTTGAAGTGGCCATGACAATAAAACAGTCAAATTTAAGTTAAATTAAAAATACTACAATCTCGTTCCTCAAATATATCTGATAAGATATTCTCAAATTGAAATATATATGAGATTAAATTGTCTTTCAACATTAAAATGAGAAGTATCGATAATCAAAAACAAAATTAATCCAAGTGTATTAACACTGTTATGGAAAGATGGAAACTATTTAGATGTCAAGAAATCAAAACTAAATAATTTCAGAGAACTGAAATTGGAATAAAAATAAAATCAAGGTATCACAATCTAGGAAAGAAGAATGATTAAATATATTTTTTTATTCTATTTTCGAAATTTATTTGTAATCTAAACGATAATGATAGATTCTAAAAAGAAAAAGAAAAAGAAAAACGGTGCTAGGAACATCCAATACAGGAGATAATGTTAGAATGCAGAACTTGGAAATATTAATTTGATATCCAAAGTTATCCTACAAATAAATATACCAAGGAATCATAATTTATATATAGATAATTTTTTAGAGCTTATTTTTTAATTTTATATTATATTTTATAATAAAAACTTAAAAAAAATAACCATTATCATTGAGTTCTCAATCTCTGATGCTAAAAAGAACACTGTTATCTCCTATTCCATTCAGAATTAACCTTCTAATGCTTAAGACATTAAGAAACTACATACACAAACACATAATCTTCTAAATAATGCTCTATTTTACAGATATAACTGCACAGAAAACAGCTTTTAAGAGATTAAATTTATCCCCATCCTCGAACAACCAAAAGACCTGTTCCTACAACAATGAATTCCCCACATTATCCATTTCAAATATGAAGAGTCACCTTAAATTACACACAACATATACATTCGAAATATGAAAACAGACATGATAAATTGCACACAACATGAAACAATAATCCTCTCCGAAAAGTTCATTTTTAGACCCAAAAGCACACAAAATCGATCATATAGCCATACAATTTAATCCCCGGTGCCCTGCACAGTCAAAGAACCCATGCAACACCTGGCAGTCCCCTGTACGGCTAACCATCCATGCAAATGTCCTTCAAATTGAACAAACATTCTCAATCTATTTATTTTGGGGGCATTGGACAAAAGATCTGCATAAAATACACTTACAGGAACAATCATATAAATTTTCTTTAATAAACCACGACTCAATCTCGAGATTTCATTCCATAATGGATAGAGAAACACATATTTTTAGATGATGAAACAGATATAGTTACAGTGATAAAATTGGACTCTTCCAATTAGAAAAGAGAGATATTTTCAGATCAAACATTAAAAAAACAGAAAATTTCAGTGATAAAGCTGGATTCAAAACAAAACATTATATCCATCGACAACATTTTGATGACGAAATTGAAGTTTGAAACTTTTAACATATATAACTAAAATCACGATGTTTAAAAACTGGTTTCAGCTGCTAATACTTAATTTGCAAAATTAGTGCGGAACAATAAGTATTAAGGTCTTAAGGAGTTCTAAAATCTAAAAACTTAAATAGAGTTTCGCATTCTAAAAAGTCTAAGTGTTCTGCATTCTAAAGAGTCAAGTAATATTCTCAGGTTCATATATAAGTTTAAGAACTACGAAATTCTCATACTTAAAACAGAAATCTAAGAAATTATCATTTCCTGGTAGCACGAAGCTTTGTTAGCCTCATTTGAAGCTCTTCTTGTAGCAGAGCAAGATGGTTGCTAGCAACTTCCAGCTCCACAGCTTCCTGCTCCACCCATTTTCGCTTCAGTTGTTTCATTTCCGAAGGCAACAGCGTGGAATTTATCCAAGAGAACCTCTCTATCAACTCATTTTTACAAATAAGACAATCGCCATACTCCCCGTGGCTGGGAAATCTTTGATTCTCCGCAAGCAACTCATCTATGAGCTTGCTCATCGTAATCAAATTCTGTTTAGATAACTCCTTGAAAAACTCTGTGAGATCATCCCTGCCTTTTTCCAGAACCTTCCCAATGAAGTCGACGAGACAGGAAATTGAAATCTTTTCATCTCCTCTACTATTCAGCCCTTCTTCCTCGCCATTCTTTGCATCTCCTACATTTACCTCAGATTCCTCGCCACTTATCTCTTCTTCTTCCTCCTCTTCTTCATCAACGGAGACTTGCTCACTGCTCTCGGAAGAAGATGAGCTCATAAACAATGATCTTCTCGTTTGAAATATTTTTCCAGATTCTACCTGAGAATCCTCAGAACCGGTAGACTGGTCAGATGAAAGCATAGCCATTGTAAAAGTTAAAACACAGAAACTTTGCCAGACGCTAAGGGTTTCAATGAGCAATGAGAAGTGGGATTTCGGAAAAGTGGATGGGTTTTCAATGAGCTAAGTATCAGAAGAAATAAAGCAACTCTTACAGTAAATGCAAATTTTGTCTATCGTTGCCCATTAATGAGAAGGCGATACGATCTGCTATGAATTGACGGCAGCACATATCCCACCATTTTAAAAGAATACTAAAAAAAAATTACGGCGAGTAAATACGTGAAAATCGAGGTTTCCGTCGTACAATAAATTTATAGAGGTATTTAGCAAAAATGAAGAAAATAGAGGTAGTAGGAGGTTGTGCATTTAATTCCAGCATAAGAATGTCTTAAATTCGAATTAATGGAAGATCTAGGTAGTGACGGCGAATCAATTCATGGCTGACAAGATATTTGTTTGGGAATCGAAGTCATTAAAATCAGAATGTCAGAGATTTTCAGTGTTTGATTTCTCAAATATTTGGAGAAGCGTGCTCACACAAAACATGGAAAATTAATTAACAATCGAGCATTGAAGACTGCAGTCACAACACTGAATGAATTTGTAAAAAAGTGCACACCTCTAATTTGATGGTCTATATGGGCGTTTTTCACTTTTCCGATATACAACTTAAAAATTTATGAGTTCGTACGAGTTACAATGTTAAATATGACACTTTAAGTTATCAACTAACAATTGCACCATGGTGTGCAATAGGTACAACGAAGATGTTCAGAATATAAACTTAAAAAAAAAAAAAAAAAAATTCTTATAATTGTGCAGTTCATGAAGTAAATTGATAGGAAATTTAGAAAATGATAGTTTCTATTCAACAAAAGTCTAGAACTAAGTTCCAAACATGACTAAACAAAAGCTATAAATTAGGAAGATAATGAAGTTCCATTAGCAACGTGATCACATTATGTACATTATGTCATAGGGAGAGTCAAGCATATAATTCTACCCCATGAGATGTCATCTCTTTCTTCCTCTCTTCATATGGTCAAACAATTACAAGTGTCCGACAAAGTTCTACTTCTCATATACATGCAAACATGCTTAATTTTGGCATGTTACTCTTACTTTTTTGTTTACTATTGCAATTGTTCACTTTCTTGTGATGGATGTACATTAATACATATTTGATATTTCATTTATTACATTTAATATATAATATTAAAGTTAAGTAAATAATATATGTATAACATATTTTATTTGTTTCTTATATTATATAATATTAAAGTTAAGTAAATCTATGTATCATTTTTCACAAAACAAAAATAAAATATCGATCAAAATTTTAAATAAATAAAAGAAAAAATCTCTTGTTGAAATGAAAAGATCTATAAATTTTATTATAAATATAAACATATTATTTGAAATAATAAAATTCTATATTAGAAAAAATATTTATTATTATTATTTTTTACAGATCTTTATATTAAAATAAAATACTTAAATCCAATCTCAATTCTTAATAATATTAGATATTAATATTAAAAATAAAATAATATAAATTTTATTAAAAAAATAGGCTTACATCTAACATCATGCCTCACATATTAAAATTTCATACTAACAATGAATATATATATTTAATCAAAATATATAAATTTAATATAATATGATCACGTTAATGTTGTGTATTAAAAACTATAAAATGTTCAATTAAGAAACAAGTCAGAAAAGGCAGGTATGTTCAGAGTCTTTGGGGAACACGTGACAAAGTGAAGGACATGTCACTTACGTCAAAAATTTAATAATTGGCTTTGTGGGAAGAGAGAGTGTCATTAAATAATGTGTAGCAAGTGGTTGGTGGGTAGTTACATTGTTTGTCCTTGTTGTTTTACGCCAAAAAAGCCTTTATAATTCATGTCGATGGGACGCGTCTATTTTGGCTCCAAAACGGACTTGTTGTACCAACGGCATGCATCGACATACATGTCTGAGACATGCATACCATGCCAACTTTCCGCAATGACCAGACCCATGGTATGTGACGTGGAGTTTTCGTCAACTCGTCGGTTTCAATACTCGGGGCCCACGCGAAATTACATGGACATGCCGGAGGATGGTTGAAGCTCGCTTTGTAGTTACCAGCGGCTTTTTGTAAATATCACACACATTAAAAGCTAAAAAATAAAGAAAGCATCAGCGAATGAAGAAACCGCGTTCAGACGGCATACCTAGAGGGAAAAAGAGGGCACGGGCTCCAAAAAATTGTACGTTCGTCAGACAATAGACTAACATGGCACATTTTTTTATGGGCCTAATGTGGAAAAAGGCAAACTAACACGTGAACGAAAACATTATTGTTTGAGTGCATAGCAAATTTATTGTTCAAGGGCGGATTTGAGCACTGTTTGAGGGCGGACTTCTGCAATTTTGTGTGTCGTGTTGCGGCTTGGGTTGGAGGCATAACATGAGAAAAGGCACACTTTATTGTTGAAGCACAGAGTAAGTTTATTGTTCAAGGGCGGATTTCACCATGGTTCGGAGCATATTTCTGCAGTCTTTTGTGCCATGTTGCGGCTTGCATTGGACAAGCATTTCGTGGGAGTGGCAACAAGGCGTGAGGTATGTTGAAATCCGCTTGTATAACTCGAATATTTTCTATTTCGCAGAGGTTAGGTTATCATTTGTGAGCTATGCTTTGGATTTTTTGTTTAAAATCAACACGGTTTGCATTTTTTGTTTGCACAAAAACCCATCCCATTGCTTGTATAACTCAAATATTTGCTTGTTCTTGAGTCATAATAGACGCGTCCTATCGCGTTAGGGTTAGAGACGGCACAGGATGCGTCTATTTTGGCTCCAAAAAACCTTACGGTGCGACTAACAAACGATGTTAGTCCCCCCCTTTTGAACCGTAGGTTTTCGATTGGATGGCTGAGATTGCACTAGGGTTAGAAGTCGTTAGAAGTCGCATTAGTGCCAGAATAGACACAACCATGTTCGAAGTCGCGTTGATTGGTCACGTTAGGGTTAGATTTAGAACAAATCGTGTTATCATCATTTCGCGGGTTAACATGTTGGGCTTAATCCGCAAAGTAGTGAACTAGCTGGGTCTATTAACGCGAAACTGCAAAAGCGTTTAAAACTGCATGAGTCGCAATGGTGAACAGGTGGGACTAACACACAATGTTAGTCCCATATTATAACCATAGATTTTCGATTGGACGACTAGGATTGGGTTAGAAGTCGTGTTAGTTTTTCGATTGGTTGCGTTAGGGTTAGAAACCACGAACACAGGTCGTGTTAGTTATAATCATGGTTTCATGGGTTAGTAGTTTGGGCTTAACCCACAAAGTAGCGAAACGAGGAAAGTCACAAGTGGTTGTGTTTATTCACGCAAAACTGCAAAAGCGCTTAAAACTACATGTTAGTCGCAATCATCGTCCAGTGGGTGGTCAAATGGTTTGACCCGTGAAGTCACAAAATTGCGAAAGCCCGTAACAACTCGTGTTAGTCGCAATTGTTGTTTTGCGATGGCAGAGAATGTGTTTAACAAGTCATGCATGAAAGTGTGAAATCACCTAACAGGATGTGTTAGTCGCAATCGTTGTCTCATGGGTCAACAGATTGCATTGACCCATGAAGTCGTGAAATTGCGAAAGCGCATTACATGCTTCGTGGTAGTAGAGAATGCATTGAAGAGGTCATGCACGAAATTGCAAATGAAGACAACACGACGCGCCCTCTCACGGGTCAAAGGATGTTATTGACCCGTGAAGTGGCAAAATTTTGAAAGCGTACTCACACTGTGTTAGTCGAAATCGCTGCTTCGCACTAATAGAGAATGTATTTAACAGGTCGTGCACGAATGTGCGAAATCACCTAACACGGTGTGCTAGTCGCAATCGATGTCTCGCATGTCAACAGATGGCATTCACCCATGAAGTTGCAAAATTACGAAAGTGCATTATACGTGGTGTTAGTCTTCATCATTGCTTCACGGTAGTAGAGAATGTATTGAAGGGGTCATGCGTGAAATTGCGAAAGCGCATAACGCGCCTTGTTAGTCAATATCAAAATGAAATTTTCTATTAGTTGTGTGCATATGATGAATCCAAGATCTTCATAGGAGAAGGTTATATGGGGGGGGGTTATAGGGGACGTGGATAGCTATAAGTATACAAACACCCTAACAAACTATGGTGCAGAATATGTGACAAGTACTTGGATTCTAGAAGGGAAATTGCATGGAACTTGTGGTAGATGAATTTAGTTATTAGAAAGCACTAAAAAATTAACGTATAGCTTGATAAAAATTGAAATAATTTATAGACGTCGATGTTAGTCTGACAGATTCGCCTGTCCGTTTTGGAATTATAGGTATCTAGAATTGAAATATGGAGGCCAACTTTTCTTTACAGGCAAGCAAAACACAGGTCACATTTTGGGGAGGAATAACCGATGATAGGTTGATGAGCCTGTTCATCTATGAAGACAACACATTCCTTTCCGCGGTGATGTTAATCCTTGGACCTGAGTATCTAGACGATGGATGGAGGTACAGAACGAATTTGGACATAGTGTCTATGTTTATGGCATGGTGTCTAGAGCTCTAGCCTGTTGTGAAAGTCATAGAAATCATGAACAGGTGTGTCAAGAATGAATGGCTAGGGAGAATGGAAGGTTTATTGGGTTTGGCACGAGACATGGAAGGATTTGATAGTGTGGACGAAGCATGGATTCACGTGAGTGAATTCACTCCTCCCTTGCGACCGTTCTTGCTCTAGAAAGACACATTCGATAAAGAGGCGAGAAGAAGTGAAGCACAGGATGGAATGCATACTATTGTGGAATACCTTGAGACGGTCGATGTCTAGAGAGTTTGTGTGGACATGGCAAAATGGGAACTTTGGTCAAAATATAGAGCACTTGTGCAACGAAAAGTTCTTGCACACACAAAATGACAGGGTTGACTGGCTGGATGAGGAAGAGCTAAGCAGGGTCGTGTGTTGCAGTTCGATGAAGGCTCTAGCAAGGGGACGAAAATGAACCAAGTGAGGAACATGGAAGTGACAGATGTGGAAGAGGGCATGGTGATTGTTCACGTGGAGTATAGAGATGGAAGGTACAACCTTTTTTGAACCAAGGACTATATTTTTTTTTTAAATGTTTTTCAATGTGTTGTGTATGGACCGTTAAGTACACCAACTTCGATAGTCTAGTTGGCTGGCCGTGGAGGTTTTTCTTTTAGAATGTAAACATTTTCAGAATTAATATAAAATATAGTTTTACCAGACCAAAAAAAAATTTGTTGATAGCAACCGATACTCTTATCGTCCATGTTTTGAAATTGTTCGATAAGAAATTTGAGCATTTCATTATAAATGGTGAAAAAAATATGTTTTTGATTGTATGTGAATTAAATTGTTCTATAACATCAATTTCAAGCATTTCAATATATATGTCTGCAAATAAAATTAAATTCTTCTTTCACAAATTTGTGTGCAAATTTGAGCTTCTATTCTGGCTTAGTAAGAAATTTGAGGATTTTAATATATATGGTGAAAAAAAAATTGTTTTTTGATTCTATGTGCATGAAATTGTTCTATAACAAATCTGAGCATTTCAATATATATGACTAAAAATAAAATTAAAATCTTCTATCACAAATTTGTGCCAAAATTTGAGCGTCTATTCTTGCTCGATAAGAAATTTGAGCATTTCAATATAAATGGTGGAAAAAAAAATGTTTTTTGATTGTATGTGCTTGAAATTGTTCTATAACAAATCCAATCATTTCAATATATATGAGTAGAAATAAAATTAAATTGTTATATAACAAATTTGAGTGTTTATTCTGGCTCCAAAATGAGACAATGCAAAACAGACCGAGTAACACGTAGGTTAGTAGCACGTTTGACACCATAGATCTTGCACTAAACGGTTGGGATTGACTAATAGGATATTGGAAACCTGCGAGTAACATGGGTGTTAGAAATTTTTATGACTAACGTACTCAGTTAATTAATTCGTAGAGCATGTTATTGAGAACAATTCGCAGTCATGGTGTATAACGTGCGACTAATCTGCGTGTTATGCAAACCATGAATGAGTATTCTGGCTCCAAAACGACAATACGACCTAACTAACGCGCGTGTTAGTAGCGCGTTTTACACTGTTGATTTTTCAATTAACAATTGCGACTGACTAACCTATCACTAACACATTGTACAATTCGGTTGTTTTGGAGATAGAATAGACACAACCCACTAAAACTTATCAGGACTTTTGTATGTCTATGATGTTTGGACACCTCAAACACTTTGCATGCACAACTCATTCATGAATGGTTTGGTTTTTGTCATGAATACAACGATTTCAACATCAAAGTATAATATGATTTTGAGATGAATTGTTTTTGATTGTTTGTGCATGAATAACTCGTTTCAATATGATTCTAAGATGCGGTTAACTGATTATGGCTGATTATTGTTGATAATGTCTCTATCTTTGTTCGATATGTACAGGACTAGGATGGGAAAACACCAAAAATGGCACAACATTATGGTATTGGAAGTTCAAGATGTTGTTGAAGGTTTGCATTATTTCTCTTCAAGGGATATTCAGTGGACGCCAATTTGTGTCAAAAATGATTCAACGACATACCTCTGTGCAGCGATTCCACTCGATAGATTGGATGCATTCATCACAGGGGAATCATTGTGTGAAGGTGTTGAAACCAAATTTGTCTGAAAGTGGCACACTGAGCATGATAGTGTTGTGCACAACCCACATACAACAAAGATGTACAACCGGTTAATAGACACAATCTTTCCTATTCTTTGTCTATGTTTAATGATATTACGAGTATTGCTAATAATAGGACAATTGTTTTTGAAGGTATTGGTGTTCATATGGACCAGAAGACAATATGAAAAAGTCGTCGAATAAGAAGCATGATCGGACATATCAAAAAAAAAAAAGGGGTTGTACATGCCACTTCATTGTTAAGGTGTTATATGGTAGGCGGGATGTGGCCATCTTGACATTGAATCAACTTTTGCATGTAGACAAGAATGGTGAATCTTGTGATGGCGTGGATGATACCAGTAATGACTTGCGCTTTCAATTTGCACCAAACCTTTCAGATGAATGCAAAGCGTATATAGAGAGGTTGTTGTTGATGGATGTCAACATTGATGCTATTATGGACAAACATCTTGATGATCCCTTTTTTCGTGACATGTTGAAGAAGAGAGATTCATTCATCACACACAAGGATGTTATCAACGCGGTGACGAGGGTCCATTCTATTCGGTCACGAAAGCATGTGCACGATGCCACTAGCATCTTAGAATAGACAAAACAAGCTGAGGCTAATTTCTTTTTTTTCCAGCAGCCAGAAGATCCCAACACACCTTTCATTATGGGAATACAAACATCTTGGATGCTTGACATGATGGTTCGATTCTCGTATGACTCGATCATCTCAATGGATTCGACATTTGCAACAAACATATAAGGGGTAAGTCTCCTCAAACTCAACCTATTTTCAAGCAGCCCTTTTGATTTGTGGATGCTCGTGATCTTCGTGTTTGTTTTTTAAAACAATATCAATTGTATTCATGTCTCGTTTTCGACGAGCAGCAAGCAGGGGTACCTGTCTCATGGACTGTTATATTGAGGAACAAGATCGAGGATATTCATGTGTGGTTGATGGAGTTGAGGAGACGAGCAAAGGAAAAGAGCCCTAATTGGAGGATCAATGCATTTACCACAGATGATGCGAGTGCAGAGATTCATGCGATAGAGTAAGTGCAGGAGTGAAATGTTTGCCTACATCAAATCAAACATTATGATACACTGGTCTACATTTTATTTGAATTGACCAGGCTCAATTAAATGTTTTGTTTGTAACAGGAGTGTTTTTCAATGTCATTTCATACTTTGTATTTGGCAGGTGTGTCGCGCATGGTTGAAGAATGTGTACAAGTATGCAATGAAGGAAAGAGCAATGGACATTTTTCACCATCTAGGGCAGATAATGATGGAAATGCATGAAAGTGAAGAGAGCACTGTGCAGGAGCTGCAAACTTTCTTTGCTGAATTTAGTGATCAGGCACGTTTTCTAGAGTACTTCTACAACACATGGTGTCAAGCAGAAAGTCGTATCGGTGAGTTTGATGTTACCTTGGATTTGGCTTTATGACTTGTTAACCCTTTTGGTTTTTGTTTGGTAGTTGACATCCTACTACTATTTTTAATTTCTTTTTTTCTTTTCTTTTTTCTTTTTTTTTTTCTTTTTTTTTTGCTAGCTATGTGGGCGAAAAACTTCAAGAATTTCGCTCATGCTAACCAGGACACAAATAATGTCATTGAATCATAACATGGAAAATTGAAGTCGCTTCACCTAATAGATGATAAAAATACATGCTCGAGGAGGATGGACAATCTTTATTTTATACTTGTGTATAAAGTGGAACCATTCTACAAGCATAAGCGAGAATTGCAACGTTTTGGATTTATCAAAAACTACAGGTTGAAACATTTGCAAACTAGTATGGAGAGGGAAAAGGCAATTCCTGATGTCGATTGTGTTATGGATGACACTACTCCTAGTTGGTATTGTGTTAAAAGTTAGTCCTCATGCAACTGGTATGTGGTTAGGAGATTTGGGGATCACTTCTACATCTGTGAATGTCTATGGAGTTTGCGAGGAAACATGTGCAAGCATGCGTTGAAGGTTGCTGCAATGATGAAAAATTCATTTGACGATTCACGTGTTCCAGGTAAGTGGATGTTCGTGAATATTGATCTTCGCTAACTTAAAAGATGTGTAGTTCACTCTAATATTTTGTTTCATACAAATCCTATTCCTATGTCGACTCCAACATCTTCTCATTCTAATGAAAACCCAACACCTCAACCTGTCGTTGATAGCATTTCAAATGCAGATACAAATTTAGAGGATGTCGACATTGTAATGTGGAACAAAGCGAGCAAAAAGTTAAAGGTGTTGTTGCAAACAATGCCACGTTCAGCATGATAAACTAATGGCATTTGTAGGTTGTCTGGATAGGTTCATGGTTGATCTTGAGAATGTTGGTGCCATGGCATTTAATTTTAGTCCCTCTAGTGATCCAACCAATACAACCACTATTCGTATGCAACCTTGGTTCAGTGCAAGTAGGGTCCGTCATCGCATTCAGCGACAACATAGGAATACTACTACGAATGAGATCTCTCATTATGTTCAACAACCTATCATGACTGAGTTCCCCTTTTGGACTTCTAGGAGGAGAAAGGGAAAGAGGCAATTGGACCAATCACTGAAACCGCATGTCCTTGCCACTGCATCGGTTGTGTCTAATACAGGTTGGTAATCTAGTGTCACCTTTAAGTGGTTTCTAAACATGTGAATGGTGCACATGTTTATTTAGTCCTCATGTCTTGTAGTCGGTGAAAGTGATCCACACATATGTGTGACAGTGTTTGGCACACCCTCAACACCTGGCCATAGGAGTCCTCATCGACGATTGGCTTTTGATGGTCTTTTATGTGGACAAGGATCACATAATGATCCTCACTGATATAAATTTTGGTATTATTTGTTTGGCTTTAGCTTTCTGTTTGTAAGTAAGTCATATATGTGCTTCATGTTTAGCCATTCTTCATTCAACATGTTGTGTAATATGGAACAACTTTGTTTATTGTAATTTTATTGTAATGTCGATTATTATTGTCCCTAACCATCTTTTATAATATATATTTGTATGTAGGTCCCATTTGTCATCGTGTTCATCTAGTAATGGCATTCACGTACACATCAGACGATAGGCGCAGGTTTTATGCAACTTAATTTTTCAGTATTATGTTTTTATGTCTTAAATTTATTGGATTCTCTAGTTAAATAATTAATACTCTTATGGTATGATTATGTATTACACTTTTTTAGTGCTTAACACTCTTACGTCTTACATTTATTTAATGCTATAGTTATATTACTAACACTCTTATCGTATGTATATGTAGATTGCTACAGACATTGGTAGAGAACTACGAAGCCTCTGCGTTATTTCAGCGCCTCCTTGATATAATTATTGCGGATATTATTGAAAGGATAATTCCCAGACAGACTAGTGAGTGGGAAGTTCACATGTGAAGATATTATACCAGGGATTATGTGTACACCATTTACATAGATGAGGTGTACTTGTCACCCGAATCACGATTCGGGGGACGATCAGTTTGTATAGGCAACTATGGCCAGTATATTTTGCCCTTACGTATTGGCTAGTGACTCTCCCTCGGTTTCACATCATGCGCGTTGTGAGACCCCATTGGAGATGTGGATGGGCCCTGGTACCACGCCTCAATGACAATGTCATCGATGTCATGACCTTCTTTCCATGGAACCTCGTTATTTTGGACTACACCCCCTTTTTCACTGGTTATGATAGTCCTCGGCCAGCATCGAGGTTTGTCAGGATACAAAGGAGATTCCCAATGCAGAGGAGGTCCTCTCATTAAAATTGTATAACTGTTCCTGTATGACTATACTCTTTTTATAAAACAGTTCATTTTTATGGTTACATAGCCGATCTTCGTACATTTGTCTCGATTATGTTTACAATTTGTATGTTCGTCTCCATAGACTTTATATGTCTACAAACCAATATTCTTTATATGTTAATTTAAATCTAATAAATATAATCCTTTCTCTGAACATGTCATATCATTAAGTCTACTCTAAAAGGAATAGTATTGATTTCTATAATAATTCAATTTTGATATGCAATGAAATTGAGTATGATGTGAGATATGGAATGCGGATGTGTAAATTGTGAAGACTTGGATTGAAGACAATTTTCTCTCCTTCATGATGATGCAAGTATGTCAATGATTCATTTAAGATAGATCAACAAGATTAACTAAGGAGGTTAGGTTTTAGAAATGCATTATTATTACAATATAAATAATGCATTACATTTCATCAAAGGGAATGGGGAAAGATAATTGAAGAGAGAAGTAGACTCTGTGTATAATACTAGCAGATAGTATAAAATAATTTCATAAGTGATCGACAAGGAAACTTAAAAATTGAACATAAATTACATATACTAGGATTTATCGACAAAGTTCTCAAACATGCTAAAGAAGATGTTGGCCACGCAGTCCGCGAAACAACGAAGGCAAATAACACACAATTTTAGTCGCATTCGCGGTTTCGCAAGGCTAAAGGAAACATCGGGCATGCAGTCCACGAAACAACGAAGCTACTTAACACACAATGTTAGGCAAAAGGAAATGTCGAGCACACAGTCCGCGAAACAACGAAGGCGCATAACACACTATGTTAGTCGCATTTGCAGTTTTGCAAGCCTAAAGAAAATATCGGCCACGCAATCCGCGAAATAGAAAAGGCGCATAACACACTATGTTAGTTGCATTTGTGGTTTTGCGAGACAAGAAAATGTCGGCCACACAATCCGCGAAAAATCAAAGGCGCATAACACGCTATCTTAGTCGCATTTATGGTTTCACAAAGGTTAAAGAAAATGCCAGCCACACAGTCCGCGAAACAGTGAAGGCGCATAACACACTATTCCTTATTATGTCATCTTATCTTGTTTCAAAAAAGGCAGGCATTTGCAGAAAGATTGAAATTAGGAATAGTGGACGAAAATGGATGCAGGCTCCCAGTTCATCTTTGGTGTTACCTGTCGTATAAGAGATGCAAGGATTCATATTACAAGGTCTTCCGCGACTCCTTTGTTGCCAGTATTGTTGTTGTTTTCCACGAAGTGGTTGACAGATTGTCTCCTAGAATAAGGAAAGTATTGAGACATTTGGCTTATGACCCTGAGATGGGTCACACTCACAATTTTGCAAATTGGTTTTACATGGGGGAATATACTATTATTAAGGTATATGGTTGTCCACAAAGTCCCCATTTATTGCCCATGATTGTACCAGACAAGCTTGCATTTTTAGAATTTATATGGCAGATGTTATGGTTGGAAAGAGAGTTGATTGCTCCAAGGAAGAAAGGAACACTTATGTCTCATCATGTGACATTTGGTGGATTCTCAATTGGATCCAACATGCTGGAAAAGTTTCAAAATTAATTGAAAATCAATTTCAAGCTGAAACATGATAAGCAAAGAATGTGTGATCCTGAAAACCACATCGACTCTCTTATTAAGTCAGTTTCACATGAGTTACTGATAGAAGAAGACCTAATAAGTAATCTCACACCAAATGGAGAAATCATGGATAGAAGGAAGAAGTGGGAAATCATAGCAAGAGTTGAAGAGGAAAAGAAACAAAAGTATCCATCTTTCCCTAGGTTCTATGTTGTTGTGACTGATGGGTTGGAGAAAATAGAATTGTGTTTCCAAAATTTTGAAAAGATATATGGCAAATCATTAGGTGTGGAAGCACCACCACAAAAGATCGAGGCTCCACCAAAGAAACTCGTAGGGGTTGTGATTCAATAGGTTACGGATAATAAATCCACGAGAGAAGTGCATGAAGAGAAGGACGATACACTTGAAATTGTTGTTGCATTGAGGCCCACAGGGAGAAAGGAGCCATCTGATCAATCAAATATAGTTCCACCCAGGTACCAAGAAGAGATACATGGCTATGAGGCCCAAGTAATAAAAGAGGCAAATCCTATCAATACTAGTGATGAAAGATTGGCCATGTCAATGAGGTTCCTTGATGATGACAATTTCATCCAGAGTCAGGAATTTAAAGATTTCTGGTTAAAGACAAAAATGAAGGAATTTGAAGAGAGGAAACAAGTGAACCTCACGGGAGTAGAGGAAACAAAACATGAAGAGGTGATTGCTCAAACTTTGAAAGAAATGAGATTGGATGAAACAGACTTGACCCTTGCAAAAGCAAGAAAAATGGGTTTAAATAGTAGCATGCTCATAATTCTGGGAATGACCATGAAACAAACGTTCTTGTTGGATCAGGTCAGGCAACAGGATGATCCCATGCTAATTCCTGAATTTGATTCAGATGGAGTGAGTGGAACAGGGTATAATCCCAAAATTGAGATATCAACCTTATGGGCGAGCTCAAAAAGTACTCGTAAGCCAAAGTTGGTTGATTTGGTAAAGGAAACTCAGAGGGCAACACTTTTCAAATCCATAAAAGAAACATCTCCATTAGAGGTGGCTACAATGACCATGCACTTTGCAATGTTTACGAGGGATGCAATAAAGTAAATGCAAGGAAAGTTACATGAACTAGAGGTTGGGCAAAAGGATATGAATGATGAAATAAATAGTTTATATATTGAGAATGCTACATTGAGAGGAAAGCTGGAAGGTCAGCCTAATAATAAAAATAAGGCAATCGTTCTGCATACGCATGCCCCTTCAAAGGAAATTGATAAAACAGGTGACAACAAAGAGTGGACTGAAGAAAAGAAGAAATACGAGAAAGAGATATAGGATATGAGGGTGGCCAATGAGGAGATCCTGCAAAAAATGGCAGAAGAAACTCTGCGAGTTTTTGAACAAATTCTCCTACACAGGGTCAACTTTATAGTTGAGAAATTGGAAGAGATATATGGGAGTTACCAGACTTTGTTGAATATGTTAGAAGTGTTCAAAGAGAATAGGCCCAAATCGGAAAACCTGTCAAACGGGTGGCAACCTGCATATGTGACATTGGACATGCTACACAAGGTGACTCAGAGAAACTCTGATGTTGAACTGAAAATAAAAGAAACTTGGCAAATGGTGCAAACAATAAAAAGTGGACTCAATGATGTCAGAAGTATGAAGCAAAAGGTGAGAGCGAAAATTGATTATTTCCACACATTTCAGCATTGGACTATCCCTTGTATCACGGACAATGAGAATCATATCCAGGACTTCGATGATTGGAAGAGAGAGTTTACCCAGATTGTAGCAAAGATCATTGCACATTTGAAGGAGGAAGGAGATATAAATGTTGAGAGCTTTCACGTGTTTCAAGACGGGATTATAAATGTGGATTTTGGTTACTCCATGTTTGTTGCAGAGGTCGGGAATTTAACAGACAAGAAGTGGAAAGATCATTTGATGAACATGCCCATCATTTTGAACTTTCAGTAGCCCAGTGATTATGAAGTTTACCAATGGGAAGTGACTCATCTGAATGTGCTTGCAAATCGATAATAGAGATTGCTAGGTGCAGAATCCGAGAGTTGCAATCGTCTTCAAATTTGTTTATGTTTACGCAAATTTGTTCTCTTATTTCTCCATTATGTCAATTAGTTATGAAGAGGTGTCTTGTAATGGTATGAAGCTTGTTGCTTCTCCTGATTTTGTATAAAAGGGAGAAACCAAGACCAATAGAAAATGGAGTAGATCTTCTGAGAATACCATAACAGTATGTTGTACCTCATTTCAGTGGCAAAATCAATAGAAGAATCTGAAAACTTCTCTGCTCATTTGAAGTGTTAGTTTCAATTTCAGTTTCTTCATTTCAAAAATAAGAAGGGGAAATCACATAATATACTCGATTATAGTGAAAACAACTGAAGTAAGTTTAGAACACATTCCCAACATTTATATGAAAGCAAAGCCATTTGAGAAAGCCACATATAACTATTCTTCATATGCAAACTGTAGTCACATAAATCTGTCAATTTTAATTAGATAAATATTTACTATTTATTTGATTAAAAACCCAATAGCCAATAGTTCATTAAATTAACATTTAATTAATTCATCCTAAAACATTCTCCTATTAATTAAATAAATTATTCAATTTATTTTAATTCATTCATTAAACCAAATTCACAATCAATTAAATGAATAAATCTTATTTATTTAATTTAATCTCATTTCCTCTTTTAAATAATTAAAAACATTTATTTAAATTATTTAAACCCCCCCACTTGCATTCTCCTACAAATGCAATTTGCAACCACAAGTTGAAATAAACTAATTTTATTTTAATTTAAAATCCTATTTTTTCTCACCCACCAAATCCACTTGCAATCCTAAATCCCCTTCTAGACCCTTCTAACCACTTTTTAATCATTCCTAATTAACCTAATCCATCCCCTAAATATTGTCACATTCCTAAGCAACTTGAAGTCACTTCTAAAAGTCTCAAAGTCTTTGAAAATCATTAAATGCTTTATGTGTTCAACAAGCTAACCCCTAAAGTCTTCCAAACCACTAATGGCTCTTACACGACCATTAATGGCTCTTACATAACCATTTATGGTTAATTCCACTTGCTCCCATGGTTAGAGACTTTACCTCTAAACTCAAACCTCATTTAACCCATGTGTCTCCTCAAGCATTTATTGCTTTGACCATGGTTATCCTCACTAACTCTTGCACAAGAGTTTATCCATTGAATAAAGACATTATTTATTGGATAATGCCTTTATTATTTCAACTTAACATTAGCCTTACCTCCCAGGTTAACCCTCAAGTCATGTCATGCATTTAATGCTTATTCCCTCTCCTCTCAACCCATCTCTTGTTGACATTTGCCATATTGGGATTGGATTGAAAGTCCTCACATGGATCATTAGCCCTTCAATCTCGACCCTTGTTGAGATCACTCAATCTCAACCATCCATTGCTCCATTTTACCTATAAATATAGCTCATTTCTTCACAATCTAGATCCTGAAATCTTGTATGCATTTAACCTATAGTCAATTTTAGAGAGCATTTTAGCATAATCACTTATATTGTCATTTTGGACTAAAATTAATCTTAGTTCATTTCATAATATCTCATATTTAGCTTGTTTACACTTGCATAGCATAGTTTAAAGCATTTTCCAATCTTAAATCTCCATAAGACATCCATAGTGCAAAAAGTTGTTGAGAGCTACACTCATTTGGAAACTTGGGGAGGAGAGGAACAAGGGAGGAGGAGCTACAAGCATGGTGGAAGGCATTTGGAGATGCCTTGTTGCATTTGTTGTCTTAGTTAAATGCTTTATTTTGCTTATAGTGTCTCTCTTGGCATGCCTGTTTAGGATAGTCTTTAATTTGTGATTTCTAACACTAACATCTAACAATTGGTTTCTTGTTTGTTTGTTTGTTTGTTCTGTGTTTGTTTATCCTAACTACCATTCCTTTTTGTAGAGCATCACAAACATATATAACCCTATAACCAATTGAAGAGGCACATATCAGCTTGTTCAACCATTCATCATACAAGACGTGTAGAAAAGCCACATATAACCATTCATAAAGCATGAAAATTGTAAAAGAAACCAGTCAATAACCATTCAAGCAATTTAAGTGAAGTCAATCACATTTATAAAAAATAACCATTCATGAAGCATTCAAAGTGTTTTCTTAAATGAAACAATTGGATAAAATTTCAATATGTTTGATTGCAAATAGTCTACACCATTGCTGACGTTTTATTCAACATAGGTCAGCAATATATGTCTAGAAAACTTTTGTAATAGTACATGCATGTTATGGAGGCAGAGGTTGAGTATTTAAATCACTTTTCTTTCCCCTAGTGCTCAGAGTAAGGGGAGGAACATCCTTCCCATCATCTTCATTGGTTACCAAGGAAGACACCTCCTCAAACCTCTGTTTCCAGTACTAGCATGCCATGCATCTGGTCACTTATGATTTTGTTGCTTTTAACACACGCCTCACGCACTACCTCATGTCTCTCATTCACCATCTATAGCCTATGCATTGTTAGGATTCCCAAAGATACTGAGAGAGGGGGTGAATCAGTATCTGACCGGTATAATAATTTTCTTGACTTATAACATGAAAAGCATATCAAAACTGTGTACCGGTAAACCAAAAATAATGCAGTAAATAGGAATAGGAACCACAACATAAGAGACACACCACAACATAATATTTTAACAAGGAAACCCGGTGTGGGAAAAACCTCGGTGGGATTTGTGACCCACAATATTCACTTACTAGCCAATAAGAGAATATTACTGCTTACAATAGGGGCCTGCACATGCAGGAAGGCCAAGTGCCTAGAGCTCACTGCTCAATTACAAAAAAGTCACACTAACTTACAAAATGGATTATATTAATCCAATGTCTTGTACTGCTTCAGATCTGCATTTGCTATGCTAGATTCAGTACCGGTTTAAGCTCTGTAATATACATAAACCCTTATCCCAATAATTCGCACATTAGGTCTGCTACCTTATGTTCATACTTCGCATTTTTTGTTATCCTAAATGATCTACAGTGATCTCATACATATATGAGTCATATTACAATTCGTCAAGTCGGCTTACAAAATATTTTACAATTAAATACAAAATACATTTAAACAAAATTCCTGTCGGCCATGGTGTCGGTGATCAATCTTTTTGGTGTCGGTGATCTGTATGTCGGTGTAGAGTTTGTCGGTGTCGGTGCCTGTGTCTACCTACCGGTATCACATGATTGTAAGGTTGCCATCAATGACAATACCTTCAATCACCTACAATTTCTCGTTGGAGTGTGCATTTGCCAACAATCTCCCCCTTTGGCATTGATGGCAACACTCATGAGAAAAATCAAAAAGTGTCAAAAAAAAATGATGTCCAAAAAGAATTTCTTACCAAAAAGTGTCCATGCTCCCCCTAAGCTGATGATGTCTTGTTCTGATCATTTTTCTCATCTCACTACTCCCCCTTTGACATCAATGACAAAGGTTGTCATTTGCTATCAGCGGAGTGTTTTTCCTACCTGGATCCTTGTATCCTGTGGGTTACAATCTGAAAGAGTTATGCTAATACCAAATTTAGACTCTCAGTGAACTTTTCACTGTCTTTCAGTGCAGCCTCTGTCCTCTGAATAGTACCGGTTAGGTGATGCATTTGTTCCTCCGGTGTCTTCACTCCTTGAACAAGTGCCCCAGAGATCTCTTTACTCAAAGAGACGAGGTACTCCAATTTGGGGTTGAGTTTGCATTTAAGGTCTTTTGCCTTCCCTTTTATTTTGTCTTTCTCGTTTTCAAATTTCTCAAGTTTTTCTTCAAGACTGTGTATCTTCTGCTCTGTAACTGATAATGGTTTAGATGAACCGATGAGGTTATCAGCTATATTGTCAATCTCCTTTTGTACCTTACTTATTTCCTTGTCTATATCTGTTGTCATAACATTTGTCTTGCACGTATCTCTATAGAGTTCTTTAAACTCCATTATTGTTTTGTTTAGTGCTGATAAAAGTATGCCAATGTGTTCCATGCACTTCTTTATTGTTTCATCAAAGAATTTCTCTTTCTCTTTATTTATTTTCTCCTTAATTGTGTCCTCATTTATTTGATCAATTGTCAAAATGTTGTTGGTGATGTATTTAGACAAAGTGTCTAGTTGACCTAAAGAATCTTTATTATCCACAATGCACTTGGGTGCTATCAATTTAAGAATGGGGATTGTATTATCAATAGCTTTATAAGCTTGTGCACTACACTCTGTGATTTTCTTTATTGAGTCCAATAAGACCTCTATTACATTTGTAGGCCGAAATTTTTCTATAGAAGTTCTAGATGTCTGTCCAATCATTTTTACAATTTCCATGCTGCCGATTGTAGTGATAACCTTGCTTTCCTCTTTCTCGGGAGGATCTATTTGGGTATGCATTTCTATCAACAAAGGTTTATTCTTTTCTGTTTTTGTCGGTGGCATTGTCTCAGTTTGAACTTGTAGATCAACCTGTTTCTGTTCTAGTGCCTCAGATGGTTTCTCTGAGCTCTCAACTGTCGGTTTCTCAGATGTAGTCTTTGAATGTACTTTCGGTTTGTGTGTATTTTTCTCTGCACTATTCATTTCCAGTTTCTCTGATTGTTTCTCAGTAGAGTCCTCTGTTGGTTTCTTTATCTTTGTGCTAACATTTATTTCCACATCTGCAGCCAGTGACTCAGTAGTCACATCTTTCTTCCTATCTTCAGTGGTTTCTTTATCTACCACAATATTCACCTCTTGTGTATCAATATTCATGGTATACAAAACTTCAGACTCAGGATTTGTATCCTCTAGAGGAGTCTCCATACTCTCTGTAGCTGGTTGTGTGTCAATTGTTTCAACCAGTGGAGTATCATAAGGAGGTGGGGGTAAGTTGTCAGTTATCTTAAGGTTCGGAGGTCCACCTTCCTTGCCTTTCCCCTTATCCCTGTCTTTTTTATATACTTTGATAGTCTTGGGTATTTTGAGTTCTTCCTGTTTCTCCTTTTCAACAAAGAATATGCCCCATTGGTCCGCAGTCTCTTCTAAAATTTCATTCATTCTTCCTGCCATTAGTGCTACATGCTGGTGACCGGTTGAGAATACAGATCGGTTGGCCTTACTGATTAATTGATCAATTTCTTCTGGTGAGTTCACTGGGTGAACTGCAAGTAATTTCTCAAATTTTATTTTCTTGTCCAACTCAACAATAGCTACCCTTCTAGCTTCAAGTATTCCGTAAAGATTAGTGGGTATTTCATCAACAATTTCCATCAAAAATTTCTTGTAAATATCCAAGTGTAAAATTACACTATTTTCTATGCTCTCTCTGTCATCAACTGAAAGTGTATTGTATAGTTTGCTAATATTCTTCAACTTTCCATCCTCTGTTATTTCACTAAGGAGCTTATCTAGTGGAGCAATGTCTTGTTTTACCTTTTTCTTCTTTGGAGTCAACTTCCTTACTAGAGGCCTCACAACCTGTTTCTTTTTTCTGGTTCTCCTAGGTGTGGGTGAGGGTATCGGTGAGGGTTTTCTTTTCTTTTCCACCCTTTTGAATAATGTCAGTATATCACTCTTAGAAGAAGTTCCAATTGGTGAAAGATGAGCTTCCAGTTGAAGTCCTTCCAACTCACTTTCCTTGATACTAGTTTGTTTCAAAACATCTTCCTTAATTGCTTTTACCTGTCAGGTTCCTTTCTTCACAGTTTGTTCAACTTTCTTAACCCTTTTCCTTGACTGAATTCCACTTTCAATTGTTTCTGCATTTCCAAAGACTTTCTCAGTGGGTTCCTTTGGTGCTTCAAGGAGGGATTTTGCATAAGTTTCCATGATGTTATCATCTGTTTCATAGCCCATTTCAGTTATCCAGACAGTCCTAGGGACAACTGCCTCCATCCAGATTTCATCTTTCTTAATTACAAAACATATTTCCTTTTGATATTTATCCACAATTGCCTGTGACAGTCTTGTTCTAGTCTTCATTCGAGCTTTCAGTGCCTGAAAATGTTCATTTAAGTTTTTCTCCCTGTTATCTCCCATGTTGTTTAGTGAATCCAAAAGTTGCTTTCCTACCGGTATGTCAAAACCAAAATCTCTCCTACCAATATCGGATACTTGCTTAGTAATATACAACATTAAACATACAAGCAAATTTCCAAATCTAAAGGTTCCTTTCTTATCTCCCTTTATCTTCTTCAGATTGTCTATTAATTCATCTTTGAGTCATTCACACACATCTATTCTAGCATTGTTGTTAACCATATCATATGCACTTTTAATACATAGGCTAGATACTGAGTTTAACCTATTTTCATGTGTAGCCTTGTAGCCTAAAATCATACTGACAAATCTGACATTGATATCCTTTACATCATTTACCCTTAGAGACCTTTTGTCAAATGTTGCGTCGGTTAGGTCTATTACTATGTCATTGGAGACCTTTTTAGTTCCGTCAGGCCTGCTACTGGTGGAAGGTAACCCTGTTACTGCCTTTACTGCTTCTTTGGTGATCTTATGAATTGAATCCAACCAAAAGAATTTTCCATGCACTCTGCTTAGCACAATCCTTTAATATCCTTGGGAAAATCCGAGACACTAAGGATTTCAGTAAAACCTAGGGTTTCCACTATCTTATGTTCCGGTTTGATATTTCCAGATTCATCACAAATCACAGTCTGATACATGTTCTTGATTTCATCATCTCCTAATTCCTCTATATGACAATGTATGTATATCCTAGGGTCTTCAACATATACTACTCCCTTAGGAATTTGAGAAAATGCACCTAGGGTATCATCTTTCTTTGCTATTTTGGGAACAAGCTTGAATACGGGTCTAGGACGCTTGATTACTTCAATCACAGTAGGGTTTGCAATAAATTCAGGAGTGGATGAGGAAGCCATGTTTATAAATACCTCAATCTTCCTTTAGGATGAGTGCTTTGATGAACTGCTTCACTTCTTCACTAAGGATGCCTTCGCTTGGGAATTTTCGCGCTTTCAAAGATTTGAATGCTCGATGAATGAAAAAGGAGCCAAAACACTTGCTTTATAATGTTATTTTCTCCAACTGCCATATTTAATGCTTGCCAGTTAAGTTACAACTTAACTCATATGTCGGTAAGGAAGTAATTTCAACTTCTCACCATCAACCGAGGGTATGTTAGCATGTTTTTTTTCAGTTTGTTGCTAAACCCCCAAAGGATTTACCTTCAGTTAGATGAAGAGTCTCCCGTCGATGGAGTGTTACTCTGTTCTACCGGTGGAGGAGTATTCCCATCAACATTCTGATCTGACTTTCTGATCCATTATTTTGAGAATTCTTGCTTTACCTCTTCAACGTTTTCTTTACCTTTCAAACTAGGACCTTTGTTATTTGCCGGTGAGGTCTTGCTTCTACAAAATTTTGCAATATGTCCAATTTTGTTACAAGCATAACAAGTCACATTGTTTTTCTGAATAGCTTTCCCATATCCTATGCCGGTATGTGTTCTACATTGATTAGATAGATGTCCAAATCTTCCACAAACATAACATCTTAAATTCATTCTGCAATTTTATGAATTATGACCAATTTTGTTGCATTTAGAACATTGACCGGTGGGTGTAGTAGTGTTCTGATAATTTCTAGATCTACACTGATTTTCTCTATGACCATACTTGTTACAGTTAAAGCATTTCCCATTGAATTTGTAAGCATTAGGTGGTCTTACCGGTTTACTATGATCATGATTGTTTGCAGTATCGGAGCTTTCACCAACTTCAAAGCCAAGGCCATTTGTATCACCATTAGGTTTTTGATTCTTTAGCATGTCAGCAAGTTCTTCTGAACTTTTCTTGAATTTCTCCTTGTGTTGATTTGCAGCAGTCAGTTCATTCTCCAAGATTCATTTTTGTCTCATGAGTTCAATTCTGTCTTTAACATATCATTTTCATGATTGAGTCTTGTGTTTTCATTTCCAACATCATTTAGTCTTCTAACCAAACCATCTTCATTCTTCTTTCTATCTTCATTTTCTTTACAAAATCTCATAGTCATATCCTGCATCTCATTCTTCATTGTACTGTTCTCTTGTCTCAGTTGGTTCACCAGATCATTAAGAGTTTCCTTTTCATCTTCCTCATTTTGCATCTTTTCACAAAGTTCTCTTCTTTTATTCCTTGATATAGTGATATTTTCTTGAAGTCCTCGAATAATATCCTGTGCAGCCTTCAGATCATCCTCAAGTTTAATATTCTTTACTTTTTTTGCATCATAGTCTGAAAGAGCTATTTCCAATTACTTTCTCAAATTTTCCATCTTCACCAATGTCAAGATCTTCCTCAAGCTGTTAGGATTTTGAAAATAGAGAACCGAGCTCTGATACCAATTGTTAGGATTCCCAAAGATACTGAGAGGGGGGGGGGGGTGTGAATCAGTATCTGACCGGTATAATAATTTTCTTGACTTATAACATGAAAATCATATCAAAACTGTGTACCGGTAAACCAAAAATAATGTAGTAAATAAGAATAGCAACCACAACATAAGAGACACACCATAACACAATATTTTAACGAGGAAACCCGGTGTGGGAAATACCTCAGTGGGATTTGTGACCCACAATATTCACTTACTGGCCAATAAGAGAATATTACTGCTTACAATAGGGGCCTTCACATGCAGGAAGGCCAAGTGCCTAGAGCTCACTGCTCAATTACAAAGAAGTCACATTGATTTATAAAATGGATTATACTAATCCAATATCTTGTATTGCTTCAGATCAACATCTACTATGCTAGATTCAGTACCGGTTTAAGCTCTGCAATATACATAAACCCTTATCCCAATAATTCGCACATTAGGTCTGCTACCTTATTTTCATACTTCGCATTTTTTGTTATCCTAAATGATCTACAATGATCTCATACATATATGAGTCATATTACAATTCGCCAAGTTGACTTACAAAATATTTTACAATTAAATACAAAATACATTTAAACAAAATTCTCGTCGGCCATGGTGTCGGTGATCAATCTTTTTTGCCGGTGATCTATATGTCGATGTAGAGTTTGTCGGTGTCGATGCCTATGTCTGCCTGCTGATATCACATGATTGTAAGGTTGCCATCAATGACAATACCTTCAATCACCTACAATTTCTCATTGGAGTGTGCATTTGCCAACACACACTTCTTGCTCAAGGTCCATATTCTTATCGTCAAGGTCCATGGCCCTGTTATTGAGTTCCATGCATTTCTTCCTCAGTTCAGTGTATCTCTTTTTCAGTTCAGTGAATCTCCATTCAAGGTCAGAAACAATCCCCTTCAGCCTTTCATTTTCAGCATGGGCCATTTCAACCTTCTGTGTTAGTAGTTCTACATGCATGCCCTCAAACTTCATTTTGTACATCCCATCATTCCAGTCTGGAAAGGGTGGTGGTGGTTGTCTTGCAAACTTCCCTAACTCATTGTTGGAGGTGAGAACATCGAGCGTCCCATGCACCTGTGAAGTCCTAGCAGGCGTTCTGTTCCTCGTAACAGATGTTTCAATGCCCTTTCTTTTTCCTGTCCCTGCTTTTTCTATTGCCATCCCTACAAACAATGCCAAAAAAGAAGTATTAGTAGATAGAAAGGCAAGACAACATGAAAAATGTAGGAAATAATAATTTATGCCAACACAAAATGATCAGGTTTCTGTTGCATTTTTGCATGAATAACATTATGTAGAATACAAAAGTTAACGTGTTCACTAAACTGACAAGTGGGAGGGCACTTGGGTGGCACGTTACCTGCCAATTGGGAATCCACGTTTTGGGAAGATAACTCCATCACTCACCACTCGTCGTCCTGCATCCAACTTATTACACATCTATCATGGAACTATAACACAAGTCTGATTTTTTTAATTGATTTTTATTATTAATTCATTTCAGATTCAGTGTTAAAAAACAAACAATAAAAATGGTATATTGAACTATCGTAAGTTATAGTGGAAAGAGCACATGGTTCACAATTTCAATCAAACATTCAGCTTGATCTGTATACGTAAAAAAGTTACAGGAACCCCATTGATAAGCAATAACAAAACCTATGCATATGTAATAAGTAAGAGACCTTGAACAAAACTTGAACAATAATCGACTATCATCGACTTTATTCTACCATCCACTATCATTATTTAAAATATTTAGCACCAAAGACAGGTTTCTGAAGTTATTAAAGGGTAGTATTTGGTGTAGGATTATCATGAAACAATCCAACAAATCAATCCTTTACAGTTAGGTTGCTTAGAATAGCAAGAAAGGTTGAAAATAAAGTGTAGTTCATTTAAAAGGAAAACAATAATTGAGAGGCTTTAAACTATGGTAAGGTAAAAGCCATCTCAATATAAGATCTCCAAATCCCATCTGAATAGTCTATCGAGACTGATCTTCCACCACAATATCTCACTATAAATATTAGTTTAGTTGAAGCTTCTGTTTTAAGGGCGAAAAGAGGAACAACAATGCAGATCAAAAAATATTATCACCTCCTCTATCTAGTTTGCGCAATGGAGTTGACAACACCATAAAATGCTTTACGCTTCTTATCATTCTTATGCAAATCTAGAGGGGTGATGCCAAGTGATCGTAGCCTCTGACTTGCCCGTTTGATCACAGGGTCACGTTTAACATCCTCTTTTTGTGGCTTGACAGTTTCACCAACTTTATCCTGCCACATACAAATGACATCATATGAGTACTACCTATTTCATTCCATTGGAATAAGATAAACGATGGAATGAGAAGACGGAGGAAGGGATCTTGTCATCTTTGAAACTTACCATGGGTGGGGAACATACCATGTCTTAAATAGGGCACACCACCCACGAGTTTAGGGAATCCAACAAGACATCGACAAAAGGACCTAGGTGAGGCAGCTAGGCATTTGCATCAAAGACTTTCACGATGCAAACTTTAGCACAATCTCATGGGAGTGGAATATTATGACACATTACACCCTTCCCCAACCCATCAACAACACCTTCCCTAACCACTTCCCCGTCCACTAGTAGTTAGACTTCAACTCCAACAACACCATTGTAAGCATCTTCATTGGTGCACTCTTCTTTTTCTTCCATGGTTGCCTACATCAGTAACGAGTGGGCGTGGTTGCTTAAATAGAATTCTTTATAACTGACCATCAAACATAGGCAAATTAGTTCATGGAAATATAATACAACAGTACTGAAATAGCTGTTTGTCCTGACACATTACCTCCATCGCGGTCATGGTCTACATTTGTACATCCATCATCATTTCCCCCAGACTCTTTCTCAATGCTTTCTTCTATCACATTATGCTGCAAAACATGACATATTATACAAGAGTGTAAGTACACATTAAACCCATATGCCTACGAACACTATTGGACCAAGACCGATGCATTTTACACAACTAAGGCAATAAGAGGAACACAAATAATGGACACAAACCACAACAACATAAAAAATGCTCTTCAGTATAACACTGCCTCTCACCGCTTGTTATGCATAATGACATCACAATACCTATTCATCTCTGCTCGTATCCTCCAATGTTTGCCCCAATTCAGTAGACTCCTCTAGAATCTTCTCGCCACTCAATGCACTTAAATTTCCATTCAACGTCTCCTTCAGCTTCTCCCTCCAAACAAACTTCTGAGGTTTTCGCCTTGATTTTTTTTGTAGACTACAATTGATCTCGTCCAATACCACAGTCGATTGCATACAAAAAAGAGTTACTCTATAGTATAACATAGCATGTGATGATATAGCACTACATGTCATGCACAATGACACCACATTACCTGTTCATCTTTGCACCTATCCTCCAACCTCTGGCGCAGTTCAAGAGACTGCTCTGCAATCGTCTCGTCATTGCATGCACTCGATTTTTCAATCATCGTCTCCTTCACCTTCTTCCTCCTAATAGACGTCTGAGATTTTGGACGTGGTTTTTGAGGAACACTACACATGGTGTCATCAAGCAACTACATTGATTGTTCTTTGCTCCTATTATCGAGCCCCAATTCAGGAGACTGCTCTGCAATATTTTTGCCACTGCATGCACCCAATTTTTCATTCTTCTTTTTTTGCTTCCCCGAGAAAATAGATGCAACCTCATTTGTTTCCAGATCTGAAGTCGGCCTTGTTTTTCCACAACATTCTTCTTTTTTTGCTTCCCCATCAAAATAGATGCAACCTCATTGATTGGTACGTTTGTTTCACAATTAGCCTTCAATGCCAAAACCTCCTCATCGTGGCCTGCACTATCACATAAACTCTAGGTAGCAGGATAGGACCAATAAGACATTCTTCAGATATTTAAAGGAATTTAGTAAACTGTACAACAATACGATCACTAAAAATTACCTCTATTCCAATATTCTTTCTTTCCAGTAACTCTAAAACCTTCTTCCTTCTCTCCTCCCTAACCGAACTGATGTCGTACACTCACATTGCTTCCTTTATCTCTTCCTTTCCTTTGGTAGGAAGCTCATCATATGTCTTCTTGCCATATTTTATGCACACCCGTTTACTGACACATTGTTTTTGCATATTATATAGTACACTAATTTGGTATTCGATATTAGACTCCCTCTTTTTCAAGTACATCTGCACTTTCCTCGTATGATCCATGTTGCGTTCTCCACTACCACGTAGTTCACATCTATGTCGCACACCCTGCAATAATGGAAGCTGATGCACTCTGGCTCTATGCATATCAAGCCTCCCCAGATCCCAAAACTTATGGCCTTCATTGTAGGAACAATGACGAAAGAGACAAAAGTAGTGCAACCTGCCATTAATATGTTCTTCTTTGTGATCGGGTGGTTGTTGCACATAGGCAACAGAGACAAAGCGCCATGTTTAATTTTGCACTAATCAAACATTATAACACTAATACATTTGGCCTAAAATTCCGACGAAGGTTTTCGACGGAGAAGGCATATTGTGACCAAATTTGATTTTTTTTTGAAAAAATACCCGCATTCATCGAAATTCCGATGATAATTCAACATTTTGTTTTGATGGAGAAGGAATTGGCAATAAAATTTGTGTTTTTTTGAAAAAGTGCCCGCGTTCGTCGAAATTTTGATGATTGCGGGCATTGCTTTAAAAAAACCAAAAAAAAACAAGTCATTTGATAAACATTAATCCCGCCTCTTCGTCCCGTCGACCTCTACGATATTCACAAAAAAATTGGGCATTACAAGGAGGGAAATAGTTCTGGATTGCAGTACCACCAAGATCTAGTTGAAGCAAAAAGGTAGGGTAATCAACCAATTCATTCACAGAATGTTTTCTTGAAGAAAAAATCGTTATGTTTGTGACAATGTGTTGAATTTGCTTTATGTAGTGATGAAATTGTTTGAATTTTACATAGGAGGTTGTATTTGTGTTGGTTGATGATCAAGTTTTATCTTTATTATAATGAATTTTCTTGCTCATAATTTTTTTTCCCCTAGCTCATATTTATTGTCTAGTAGAAAAAGAGACAAATAAGATTGATTTGGATGGTTGATCAAATGAAATAATCAATTATCCTCTTTATAGGCATTACCTCTTAGGGCAAACCCTAATTAAGCAGCAGGATGACCTAAACTTGCGTGATCAAATAGGGAAGAACACAGATTGTGCCACTCTTGTATCTGACATCCGTTGGAAGTGGCCTGAATGTAGGCTCTAGCTGAGGAGCTTACCTTGGGTATGGATGCTGGTATATATGGTTATGATAGAAACTCCCTGCTGCAAGACTGTCAGACCACTGTGTAGTGATCGAGTGCCATTTTTTGTCAGTGTTTTGGAAGGGAGGATAAGCGTACCATGATAGGAAGGTGGTATAAAATGGAAGTTGAGAGGTATAAGGTTATGAGGTGTGGGTTAGGATAAGATAGGGAGGTAAGTGATGAAGAATGTAATGGTGAAAGAGTAAGTTAGGATATGTTAGGGGTTTGGAAGGCAGGAAAGTGAATGGGGGGAGATAAAAGGATGTGAATTATGGAATGGGGTTAGGTAGGTGAAGTTAAAGTAAATGTGTATGAGGTTAAGGTTTAGGATAGGATGTAGGAAAGTGAAGGAGGTTAAGAGAGGGGATATGAAAGGTAGATGGAAGGTAATAATGATAGGAAGTGAGGTAAAGGTTATGAGGTGTGGGTTAGAAAATAGGGTGTAGGAAATGGAAGGAAGGGTCATCCATGTCATAGTGCTTCAAGAGGATCACATTCACATGAGGGACAAGAAGAATCATTTCATGCCATAGTGTACCTCCTTAAACCTTCCACCAACACCAAAATCAATACCAAACTCTTTCCCAATCTCGCTAATGGACTAACTCAACTCACTGTCAAATTGTGACAGTCAATGCAAGGTTTAGGACAGTAGTAATTAGGATCTTCTAATTATGGTGGGGCCTAGCCAACATAGGGTTATATGAGGTAGGAGTAAGTTCAACAGTGATGTGTATTAGATTGTCATCAAAGTTTCCTGTTAGTGTTACTTTGTATCAGCATTAACCACTCATTGTCATTTCATTATAATCAGTTTGTTATTCCTTATAAGAATTTGCAGTATTATCATAATTTGCATAACCCGAATCTGATTGTATTATGTATTCTTGAGATTATGTATATATATATATATATATATATATATATATATATATATATATATATATATATATATATATATATATATATATATATATATATATATATATATATATATATATATATATATATATATATATATATATATATATATATATATATATATATATATATATATATGTTATGTATGGCAGTAACGTTATGTTATTTTAATGATGTTTGAATAAATATATAAAATTTACCTTCTTAACTTAATATGATATTAACTGTCATTGACTTGATTAAGAACATCTTAGTTTATATTCAATGATGCACAAATCTGAATTTAAATATGTATATCATACTGGCTGATATATACTCTAATGCTAACTCAGGAAATTCATGCTTATATGTACCTGACACTGAACTTACCCCTGTCTTTATCCCTGCTGGTAGACTATCATTATTCATCTTGTATATGCTCTCTAAACTTGGGCATTAAGGTTGTCCTATGCATTATCACATGACTATTTTTTTCTTGTTCTTAGGGTTGCCTGTTGATCTAAACATGATTAGGGTTTTTCACTATGTTTACTACTACCTTTAATGGACTTCCATCATGAAGAGTTATTACTATTGCCCTCTTTGACTGTCACTGGATGACTAAAATATTTGCATAGATCTAGAACTAGTAAGATCCTTATATAGTTACTAGGAATCATGTTAGAGACACATACAAGCATGATACCCAAGTTAGTAAGATCCTCTAATACTTAGTCATAGATCACATTCTAACAACAAATAGAAGGTCATATCTTGGTAACCTAACTAGTCCATGAGTAGTAGCTCAAAATGTTATCAAAGCTAGGTTAGGTTAGGAGCCCCAAGAACCTATAATGTGTTTTATAATGGGTGTTGAAAATAATCTGCACTCAAGCCAACAATGGAATGGTAAGAAAGGGGGCAGTAGCTCAATGGTAGAGAAATTTATTAACAAATAGAATGCCTTAAGTTGGATTCCTAGCTATTTTATGAGTATTAGCTTAACATTTTCATGCGTAAGTAACATCTACTCCCACTATTATAGATCCAACTTCCACCATTTCTCCTTCCACAACCTCTAGTCACCTTCATGTACCAAAGCCACCAGTGCCACACCTTTAGTACTTACATCCTTCACTTATCATCCACCATATGGCCTATTTATCAAATTTATTTCTTCTACATGTAAAATCCATATGCACAAGATGGAATGACAATTGGGAGATTTAAAAGCCACATTCCACAACCTTTGCTAAAATCCTTTCTGCCAGTGCCAAAATGTGAGGTTTGTAACAAGATGCAACATCCATCAAAGCATAATAGAGATGAGATTTCTAACAAGATGGAAGATCAAAAAATGTAGGAAAGAATCGATTAAAAATAAATACAAGATTGCAGTTTATAGAGTTAACTTCATTTTGTCTTTTTGTGGCATTGAATTTCATAGTGTTTTAAAGAAGATATCATAGTTTTTCCCAAAAATGTCAAAACCCTTCCTAGTGTTTACCGAGAGGAGTAAATAATGTATAGTTTGGTCTCTCATGCATATAATTCACCCAAATGTGTGGGAAGGCCTTTGTTCATGCTATGTATCATATTATGTTGTGTGCAGGGCTCCAAATTAGATTTGGTATGTGTTTAGGCATGAGGACAGCCTGATATCTCTTTGTATCAGACAGTAAATGGTAGTAGGAGTGAAGAATTTGGTGGGAAGACCAAGCGATTGGTATTTTGAAGTGGTTGATGAAAGAGAGAGGGGTGAGGTGACCCTATGCAACATTTAGAAGGGTTTGTGTATCAAAACCAAATGAAATAGATTAAATTTCTATGACTATCCTAAGGGTATTGATTGTCACAGTCATAGTTTTACTAGTGATATTGTTTTTGTTTTGACAGAGTTGTGTTTGTAAACCCAAGTGTGGACATGTAATGGAGTCATGAGATGTCTTAAGACTACATCAATACTTAACAATAAAATAGTGTGTAGGCACCTAAAATATGAAAGGACTACATATTGGAAGGCGCGTGTGATGATGCCATGAAAGGTTTGATATCCCTATGTATCAGATTGAGAAAACCAGTGAAAGACAAAAAAAAATGCATTGAGAAGGCAAAAGGATAAATTGCCTAATGTTTGTTGTTGAAGTGATGCGTGGGGACCCTGCCAAGTCAAATACCTTGTTGTGGTTTCAAAGGGTGGAAAAATAATAAGCATTTTATTTACCATCCTAATAGACCATCCATCATAACAATTATTACCAATGATGTGTGCATTGCAAACAAAGTTCTAGAGGAAGGCTCTTTCTATTGTAATACCAAGTGAGTGTTCATAGACCTTGTGTAGGGTCCTCCAAGCCTATAGTAAGGACTTTGAAGCCTAGATACATTGATTTGGCCTTGTGGCCATCAATGAGTGTTGACCCAATAGGAGAAGTCTTGAGACTGGAAATTTTGAAAGTGTGGCGTTGTTGAGAGCCAACACTTATGTGTGAACCCTGTCTTCACGTATTATGATTAGTTGCCATGATACTTGACCCTATCCTCATGGTGTTTGCTCAATTCATATTAGTGTGTTTTGTTGAAGAAACATGATGTGAGAAGTTTGATGCAGAGGCAAGGGTAGAACTCAATATTTCATATTAGGAAAACAACCACATTGATTAGGCAAGTTAGATAAGGTCTCTCTAATGTTTAGGATACGCAAGGGCAACATTAGTCATGTAAGTATGCATGAGAATGGGAATGGATAGTTGCTTTCCTTTTAGACTGATTTGGATAGTATTGAGAGGATCCTATAAGGAATGAATATCACCATACTCTCGATGACTTCACAACATCGATAATGAATTCACATTAGACACTCATGGATTACCCCAATTAGACATTAGTCAACTTAAGATATGATACAAGGATTGCATACCATAAAGCCATTAGATATGTTTTGAGATGAAAAAGAAGAGTTAAATGGTTTTGGTTCAATGATGACAATTTCTATGTTCAAGTAATTTAATTTGGTATATTATACTGAAACATGATTTCATAACTAACATTTCAACTTCTATATAACTAGTTCTAAAGCCCGATTTTCTTGCTTGTGAAGAAAGACCATGTTAGACAATATCAGCGAACAACAAAATAAGGAGACAATTGCTAGATTGTGGTCTAACTTGAAAAGAAAAGGTGATGGAAAATGTTATTGTCCCTGCAAAATTTGTAAGGGGTTAAAGACTAAAAGACTTCTAATCAAAACAACTAAGAAACATTGTAGGCTGCATGGTCACATTGAAGGTGGACATGATTATCATCCATTGGTAAGTTTTTCATTATATCGTTTTAACAATTTATATACATAATTAATCACTTTCAATGGTGAGATCATGATCATGGTTTATTTATGTTTATCAATTTTATATAGGTCGAGCACCCCAGAGCACATGATATGGATCAACACAACCCAAAAAATATGGCTTTCAAAGTGGACGAACATGGAGGTGTGAATATTGAAGCTGAAGATAATGATCCCATGGAAGATGATGATCATGAGCCACAAAACACAATTGAAGATGATGGTACAAAAAGATTGATCCATGACACATTTAGTACTCGCGCAACTGATCATGATGATGAAGATGACCTTGATGTTGTTCATGATGTCCCTCTACTGAAGAAGGCATCTGAGGCCCTTTATGAAGGCTCACAGACAACTCTTCTCTCCGTTGTATTGTTGTTGGTGAACTTGAAGGATATGAATGGTTTATCCAACATAATAATCTCACGCATGTTAAGGTATGTCATATATGTCATAATAAATGGTGAATCATGTTGTATCATTAATATTCTTTATATTAACAAATTATATTTTTTTGTTGTAGATTGATAGGTGAGTTTTTGTTACCACCATCAAATATTCTACTTCGCTCATATCGAGAATTATCTTCCATTATGAAAGATATTGGAATGGAGTATCAAGCAATAGATGCTTGTCCCAATGATCATATTATATATCACAAACAACATGAATTTCAAACGGAATGCCCTGAATGTCATATCAATAGATATCGAATAGATTAAATAACAAATAGGGTTCCTCACAAGGTTCTTCGCTATATTCCCATTATTCCACGTATGCAATGATTATTCAAGTGCACTAGCTTGGCACAATTTATGGATTACCATGCACGCAATAGAAGTTGAGATGACATTATTCGAATGCCTGCAGATGGTTCAACATTTATGGACATAGAGGAAAAGTGGCCACACTTTAAAGAAGAACCTCATAATCTCAGGCTTTCATTGGCAATGAACGATGTCAATCCATTTGGAGAGATGAGGTTTGTTTACTCAGTGTGGCCTGTTTTTGTTATCAACAATAATATTCCTCCATGGATGTCAATAAAGAGGGAGCACATAATGTTGGCAATGATTGTACCATGTATTTTATCATTTAAATATAGTCGTCTACATTTAATTATAAATATTTCAATAAAATGATCATAATAATTATGTAATGTTTTTGTTCATTCAATTAGGTAAGTACCAAGTTAAAGATATGAATGTATATATTAAGCCTCTTATCGATGAGTTGCTGGAGTTATGGAATGGTGTCACTATGTATGACGTCTCTATACCAATAGGACAAATACAATTTCAACTCCATGCGATTCTTCTATGGACAATACACGATGCCCCAGGGCTAACACATTTTTGTGGTATGTTATAGTGTTTAAGTTGTGCATGAACATTATAATTCAAAAAATTATCATATTTAATCCAACTATATATTATCTTGTAGGTCTTCAAACAAAGGGAGTATTTGCATGTCTAGTTTGTGGTCCAAAGATGAAATCTCATCATTCAAAAAGTTTAGGAAAGTAGGTGTTTGACGAGTATAGGCACTTTCTCCACAAAAATCATAAGTTGAAATATTGAAAAACATCTTTTCAATGGGAAAGAAGAGAATACATGAAAGCCACGAAGAATGACACCTCACCCATGGAAGTTGGAATATAATAGAATTAATCGTCAAGGTAATGCCATTCCATCTAATGGTTTATGTCACAAATTATCTTTTCTATTTTGTTTTGTTTACTGATGATGTGATTGATGATCGTGAAGGTTGTGAAGGCATAAATGACCACCTTCCTAAGGGACTAAAACATTATCCCCAATAATTTAGTAGGCTGCCCTACTACGAGCAGTTACAAATTATGCATTTGCTTGATACTATTCATATTGTAAAGAATATAACAAAGACATTATGGAAAATATTGGATGGAAGACATGACAAAGAAAAAATTGTCAAAATATGTAGTGACATTCAGGATTCCAATCATGCAATGATAAATTTCATTCAATCAAATAGCCATGGAGACCAAATTAATATAAGTGAGCTTCCTTGGTTATTAAAGAACTAGCAAAGAAATGTTATAAAGAAGTCATACGAAAAATTCGATTTCCCACAGGATTTGCTGCGAACATAAACAATCTGATATCAAAGAAAAGTGAATTTGGGCCAGGGATGAAAATGCATGATTGACATACCTTCATTAAGGTAATTCATGTTCTTGTGTTTTTACTATGTATTTAAGTATTGCGCGTACATATACTTTTCATTGTATCATGTTAAAAAAAATGAAAAGATGATTTTATAATTGTTGCAGTACGTTCTACCTCTATCTCTCCCAGATGAATTCAACAATAATGTCAAGTAAGTCATATATGATCTTGGAAAATACATGAGGTAAGTAGTGATATTTGTTTAGTTCGTTGTATAGATATTATATTTGTGATTTGTTTTACTTGTTATATAATATATTTTTTTGCGTCTTGAATATCTTGTAGGTGGTTGTCATGTAAAGAAATCCATAAAGAAGATATAAAATATTGGAAGAGAAAAATTCCTCATATAATGTGTGAAATGCAAAAGTGTCTACCTCTAGCTTTTTTCAATGCACAAGAATACTACCTCATACACCAAGTTGAGGAGATTGAATTGTGTGGACTTGTACACACTAGGTCAATGTGGATGGTTGAGAGGCACTTGAAATTTTTGAAGGCTTTGGTTCGACAAAGAGCACATCCTGAGGGTTCTATGGTGGAGGGATATATGGTATACCAGACTATGGTGTACATTTCTGAATATCTTCCTAAGTTTGTAGCAAAGATCCACATGGATAGCATTTGGGATCCCAACCCCATTAACAAATTCGAAGGGGAGTACTTGACGAGGAAAGGTAGATTGAGGAAAGTGAGAGGTAATTATAAGATGTTATTGTAGTTAATTAATTCTTAATCTTCAAAATAAATTGGTTGTAAGACATCTATTTATTTTTTGTACAGTTGGTCGATAGTGGCATGCACTACATTTGTATATTGCAAATAATATTGATTGGATGATGGTATGGATTGAACGTTGTCAACATTCTGGATGCACATTAACATGGGAAGGTGTGGCTTCATTGGTTAAAGAAGCTCATCGTAATGGAGATTCCAATGTTACACAAAGGGAAATTGATTTAGCATATGGTTTAAGAGATAAACAGGTACGTATAAATTTATTAATCACCCATATGTTTATCAACTCACAATGCAATAAATTTTACATGTTTGACATATCGCAGGTCAAACACCACAATGCTATGTGCTGCAATGGCCATAAATTTCGCATAAACAAGTTGGATGACACGAAGAAAACTTGTGATTCTGGCATCACTGCAGTCTTTGAGGTGACAAATATTTCATCGAGAAATGACATACATCCTCAACAGTCTCAAAATCAATACTATGGCATTTTGGATGATATACTTGAGTGTGAGTTTAATTCCTTCAAATTAGTTTTGTTCGTCATCAAATGTTATAGGCTACGATTGAATAAAAATGATCCTGATAGAACTATTATTGAACATGATTATGGTTTTACAATGGTTAATACAAGGTCATTTGAACCACTTGGGGATGAGCCCTATGTTCTTCTAAGCCAATGTGAGCAAGTATTTCACTCAGAGGTTCCACATAAACCAGGTAGGTCATTTGTTGTTAGACATGATCCAAGAGGAATGCCGATAAAGTATAGTGTGATGGAATAAGAAAATATCGAAGAAGTAGAAGATGAAGTAGATGATGATCACGATCAGCAGTTTCTCAATGATAAAGAAGAAGAAGAAGAAGAAGAAGAAGAAGAAGAAGAAGAAGATGATGATGATGATGATGATGATGATGGTGGTGGTGGTGATGATGGTGATAGTGATGGTGATGGTGATGATGATGGCGAAGACGATGATGGTGGTGGTGGTGGTGATGATGATGATGGTGATGATGATGATGATGACGACGACGATGATGATGAATGAAATGTATGAGGTATGCGATTAGTATATTATCTATTTAATATTGATTTCTTGATAGAATTTTTTTTACATAATTAATTCATTATGTTTTGAATTATAATGCCATTACATAATTAATTCATGATGCACCTTTTAATATGGAGATGGAGATAGGGAGAGTGACTATTTATGTGACATTTTTTAAACTTTGTGTTTATTTATGGAATTTGGATTGTTTATTAGCTATGTGATGGATGTTGATTTAAAATACATATGTGATGGATTACATGTTTATGATGATACATGTGACATTTTTTGAACTTTGTGTTTATTTATAGAATGTGGATTGTTTATTACCTATGTGATGGATGGTGATTTATGATACATATGTGATGGATTTCATGTTTATGATGACACATATGTGATGCTAATCATGATGCTCAGTTGTATATATGATGATACATCATGTGATGCTTATGATGCTTATGATACATATGTATTTATTGTTTATCAACTTACAAATGTAGTAATGCTTATGATGCTCAATTGATGGTGTTGATTTCATGTATAGTCCCTATGTGATGTTGTCACCCTTGTGATAGTTCTGATACTTAAAGATAAGTATAGATGCTAAGCTAATAAGATGAGAGGGGGGGGGGGGTGAATCATACAAACTTAATCTTTCATAAAAACACCAGATTCAACCTCGGTAACATATACTTCAGTGATATAACCAAAACTGCTAAACATGCAAACTCAAAAGCATATAAACATCATATCACTCATAACACCAAATTTAACGTGGAAACCCAAATAGGGAAAAACCATTGTGGGATTTCGGACCCATTAAGAAATATACTCTTCTAGAGTATGCTCGGTTAAAAGCAAATCATGTTAAAGATTACAAACACATTGCTAGATGTGACCCGATTAAGGGATTTCCCTCAGATCTGTTAGGATCTTCACTTTGTTAGAAGTGACCTTGTTAAAGGATTTCGAACACTCAATCAGAATGTCACCTTGTTAGAGGATTTTACAAATAAGACTGTTAAGTCCACTCGGTTAAGAGATTTTCTGTCACTTTCACAAAATAACAGTAATAAAAATCTATCTGCAACTTCACAACTAAAATGCTAAAGCAGATTCTTATTTGCTCAATACAATCTAGACATAGAACTAATCTTGTCCATCTGCTGAGCTTCTATACTCTATTATTCAAACAGGTCTTCAAGCTTCTGTGCTTGGTAATCACTATGTAGCATCCCTGTGCATACATTTGCCCACATACATTGTTTATCAACAGTTCCCTATTTATAAATAATTTGCCAACCGCTTAATCTCCTTGATCACACTTCCCATGATCAATCATAGCCATCAGATCTTCAAACTTGTCCAGGTTCAATGTACCCTTCGATCTAAAAAACATTTTACCCTGCCTTGGAAATTGCATACATTTCTTGGAACTTGTGCTAGGGTAATGCGGTTCAATCTGTGTTGTAGATCTTCATGCCGATTTTCCTTTGCCATAGATTCTTTAACAAACTTCATGCACGACATACCAATCATTTAATCAGTTCCATCTCATCAGCTTCCTTCATTAAATAACGCATGTAACCATTTAATGTATTCTGTTACAGCTCGGTTACAACTCGGTAACAACTCGGTGAATACTAAACTTTACTCGGTAGACATTCTGCCTTCATTAACCGATAGCGATAACCTTAGGGTTTATCGACTAGGTTCCTTAGGGTTTACCGACTAGGTTCTTTGCGTGGTAACATAGTATAGTATTAACCTTATAATTTACAACATATGTATGATGTTAAAACAATCTAAACATCATGATCTCATCATTGTCTAACTCGGTAATAGTTGCCCATTGAATACCTTATTCATCCCCTTATTCATCATATTCTTTTTGTGTCTTTTACCGACATCTTTATACTCACCAAATCATACCTCTCAAGATATGGCAACATCATATTGAATTAGAAAATCAATTTCTTGACGTCAATGATAAAATAATAATATTAAGACAATAAATCATCCTTAATCAGTTATATCCATAATCATCAACAACCTTCTCAATATCCTTATTGAAATGCCAACAATCTCCCATTGTCTGTTATATTGCCAAATGCCAACAATCTCCCCCTTTGGCATTGATGGCAAAACCATTTGATTTGACCTAATTGATTCGGATTGCTGTGAGTTGTTTGTGAGATTCTGAAATGCTCTCTTCCTATCATCAAAATTCTCCCCCATACATTAGACTTCTCCTTTTTTCTCCAGTCTTCTCCCCCTTTTTCTTCAATCTTCTTCAGTCTTCTCCCCCTTTGACAACAATGCCAAAAAAAGTAAAGAACTAAAACATAATTTCTTCCTGTATGAAGTGAATTCCGGCTATAATGTGTCAACTTAGTCTCGGTCAGAGCATTTTGTCTTCAATTCCTGTTTCTTGTATTGTATCCTGCACACCTTTAGAAAACATCCTAAAGTGTGTAAATCAACATCAACCCCTAAAAGATATTCTGTAGAGTCATCAAATTGATTCTTTCACCGAACTCGGTCAGTGAGTAGAAGATAGGGGTAGGACCCCTAACTTACTTCTGAGATACTCAAAGTGTCCCTTGGTAGTGGCTTGGTGAAGATATCTGTTATTTGTTCCTTTGTGCTAACATAATCCAACACCACTTTCTTCTCTTGAGCTTCTTCTCTAAGATAATGATATTTGATAGAGATGTGCTTTGTCTTAGAGTGCATAAAAGGATTTTTCGAAATGTTAATGGCACTAGTATTATCACAGAATATAGTTAGTGGATCGGTAACTTTATCATTTATACCTTCTAACAATTGTTTGATCCATGCTATGTTGGTACAATTTAATGCTACAGCAACGTATTCAGCTTCTGCTGTTGACTGTGAAACACATCCTTGTTTCTTGCTAAGACAACTCACTAGTCTTTCTCCTAAAAAGAAAGCTCCTCCACTTGTTCTTTTTCTGTCATCAATGTTGCCTGCCCAATCAGCATCAGTATAAACTTTTAAATCAAAATCATTTCCTTTCTGATATACTAAGCCATAATCCTCAGTGCCTTTCAAGTATCTAAAAATTCTTTTGATTGCTGTCATGTGTGTTTCCTTAGGATCTGTAGAGAATCTTGCAACTATACCTACTGTATGTGCTATGTTTGGTCTGCTTTGAACAACATATTGTAGCTTTCCAATCATGGATCAGTAAAGTGTCTCATCAACAGATGCAGATTCATCATTCTTTGATAGTTTACAATTGGTAGTCATAGGAGTACTTACTGGTTTTGAATCCTCCATTCCAAATTTCTTCAAGATTTCCTTTATGTACTTGGATTGAGTAATGAAAATTTCATCTTTCATTTGCAGTATTTGTAAACCTATAAAATACTTTATCTCACCGATTAATGGCATCTCAAATTCTTTGCTCATTTCATTTCCAAAGTTCTTGCATAAAGAGTCATTTCCACAAAATATAATATCATCAACAAACATGGCTGAGATCAGTATTCCATTTTCATCATTCTTCATGTACATATTGCTATTCTCACTTGTCCTTATAAAACCAATCTTAATCAAATAAGAGTGCAATCTTTCATACCATGCTCTAGGTGCTTGTTTCAGATCATATAATGCTTTGTTCAATTTACATGCCTGATCTTTATTATTGTCTTGAACAAATCCTTCAGATTGGTCAATAAAAACTTCTTCTTCTAATATTCCATTCAAAAATGCAAATTTGACATCCATTTGATATACCTTGAAGTTTTTGAAAGCAGCATATGCCAACAATGTTCTTACTCCTTCAAGTCTAGCCACAGGTGCAAAAGTTTCACCATAATCAATTCCTTCTTCTTGAACATAACCTTTGCATACTAGTCTTGCTTTATTTTGAATGACCTCACCTTTTTCATTTAGCTTGTTTCTGAAAATCCACTTTGTACCGATTACATTTTTGTCCTTCGATCTTGAGATTAGTGTCCATGTGTCATTCTTCTTGATTTGATCAATCTCTTCTGTCATAGCATTTATCCAATCTTCACTATTAAATGCCTCTTTCACTATTCTCGGTTCAAATTCAGATATCAGACATGTGTTCTGTCTCAGTTTGTTCCTTGTCATCACTGGATCATCCTTATCTCCTATAATCTGACTTGGTGCATGATGTCTTTTGACATACTTGGCTAATACAGGCTTTAGGCTCTATATGATCTTCATCATCACTCGGTAACTAGATATTCTCTTTATTTTCTTCAACAGTTTTCTCGGTAGGACTTGTCGGTTGAACATAGACAAATTCATCATAATCTTCTGGTTCTTTGGAATTTCCTTCATCATTTCTTTCTGCAAATTCATCAATTTTCACATTTGCACTTTCTACTATTTTGTTAGATGATTTGATCAGACAATTAAATGCTTTGCTTATAGAAGAATAACCTAGAAATGTTCCTTCTTCACTTTTCTGATCAAACTTGCCATTTCTATTATCTTTGTGTACATAGCATCTACTTCCAAAGATTTTAAAATAACTTACATTAGGTTTCTTGTCATACCAGATTTCATATGGTGTCTTCAAAGTACCTTTCTTTAGTTGTACTCGATTCAGGGTGTAAACTGCTGTGCTTATTGCTTCCCTCCAAAATGTTTGTGGCACTTTCTTTTCAATCATCAGGGTTCTGGCACAATCCACAATAGATCTGTTTCTTCTCTTAGCTATTCCATTTTGCTGTGGAGTTCTCAGTGCAGAGACTTGTCTTTTAATACCATGATCATTGCAGAATAAGTTGAACTCATCGGATGTGAACTCTCCTCCTCTTTCTGATCTAAGACATTTTAGTTGTCTTCCTGTTTCATTTTACACTCTTGCCTTGTACCATTTAAATATTTGAAAAGCTTATAATTTTTCTTTTAAAAACATTACCGACATCATCCTTGAATAGTCATCCACAAATAATATGAAATATTTATCATCATAATAACTTTGAACTTTCATAGGACCACAAAGATCAGTGTGCACAAGATCTAAAATTCCCTTAGAAGTGTAAGACTTACTTGTAAAGATTGATCTTGTCATCTTACCCATCTGGCATCCTTGACACATAGCATTCTCAGGTTTTTCAAGACTCGGTAGACCTCTTACTCGGTGCTTCTTACTTATTTTGATCAGATTATCAAAATTTATATGACAAAACCTTTTATGCCATAACCAGGTATCATCTATCTTTTCATACAGACACTTGTTCCGAGTTGAGTCAAGGTGAAATGTATTACCTTTTCTTTGTGTCCCGGTAGCAGCTAACTTTCCATGCTTGTCATGAACTTTGACAATTCCTTTCTGAAATTCTATTCGGTAACCTGTATTGTTTAGCTGTGCTACACTCAACAAATTGTATTTCAAACTTTCAACCCAATAAACATCATTGCATCTTGCATTGTCAAGAAGTGTTATAGATCCTTTACCTCTTACTGGACATGGTGCATCATTACCAAATCTTACATAGCCTCCATCATAATCTTCTAACATAACAAACTTGTGTTTATCACCTGTCATATGATGTGAGCATCCACTATCTATGATCCAATAATCATTAGTATTTATGTGAGATATTAGGGATTTTTCTTCATACCTTTCTTCATCTGATCCATCTTTGATAGCCACATAAACTACTTCCTCTCTATCAGTTTCATCTGATTTATCATCGTTGGATTCCTCATCGGCTATTAAGCATGTCTTTCTATCTCTTCTTCTGAAGTCTCGGTGTCCTCTGTAATGATTATCTTTCTCTCTGTCATCTCAGTAATCTCTCTTTTCAGTAGAATCTTTGTCAGGATAGTTAGAAGCCATATGTCCTATTTTATCACAATTGAAACATTTCAAAGGTAGTTTTCCTTTATACTTACCTTTGCCTCTCGGTAACCTTCTAGCTAATAGTGCTTCAAACTCTTCCTACTTTCTGATTTCCTCATACAGTTTGTGTACTTCTTCCATGTTCTTATGAAATCTTTCACTTTCTCCACTATGATCTCCTTCAGAGTACTTATACTTTCTTTCATTGTAATCATTAGATTCATCAAGATGAAAAGAACTAAATGCAGATTCAACTTTATTTACCGAAGATCCACTGTTATCAAAGTTACTTAACTCAAATGCGTGTAGCTTACCAATAGTAGCATCTAAAGAAACTGGCATATTAGGTACATACCTCAATTCATTGATTGTAGAGACTCGGATTGCATAAGCCGGTAGAAGGGTTCTTAACAACTTGTTATATCCTTTTCTTCAATAGTTCCACCCGCTCCTTTGATTTGATTGACAATCCCCTTTAGTCTTGTACTATACTGGGTTATGTTCTCACCTTCATTCATCCTCATAGATTCAAGTTGTCCTCTTAGACTATCTACTTTTGCTCTTTGAACATGTTCATCACTGCCATATACAGATATGAGCTTGTCCCACATTGCCTTTGCATCATTGCAACCTTCTAGATCATTAAACTCTGAGTCAGTCAATGTAGATGTTATTTCAATCATTGCTTGGATATGTTCTTGCTTTTCCTTTATTTCTTCCATAGTCAATGGATAGGTGCTCGGTGTGATGAAATCATTCTCTAGATAATATACAACATATTCTCCAACTCCTGATAGGTGCAACTTCATCCTTTTTTGCCATGTAGAGAAACTTGACTTGTTCAGCTTTGGTGCATCCCTCTTATACATCTTTGGATCTTTGCCTCAAGTACCTTTAAATTTTTCTTCCGGAGTCCAGAGCTTTGATACCAATTGATAGTTCTGATACTTAAAGATAAGTACAGATGCTAAGCTAATAAGATGAGAGGGGGGGGGGGTGAATCATACAAACTTAATCTTTCATAAAAACACCGGATTCAACCTCGGTAACATATACTTCAGTGATATAACCAAAACTGCTAAACATGCAAACTCAAAAGCATATAAACATCATATCACTCATAACACCAGATTTAATGTGGAAACCCAAATAGGGAAAAACCACTGTGGGATTTCGGACCCATTAAGAAATATACTCTTCTAGAGTATGCTCAGTTAAAAGAAAATCCTGTTAAAGATTACAAACACATTGCTAGATGTGACCTGGTTAAGGGATTTCCCTTAGATCTATTAGGATCTTCACTTTGTTAGAGGTGACCTTGTTAAAGGATTTCAAACACTCAATCAGAATGTCACCTTGCTAGAGGGTTTTACAAATAAGACTGTTAAGTCCACTCGGTTAAGAGATTTTCTGTCACTTTCATAAAATAACAGTAATAAAAATCTATCTGCAACTTCACATCTAAAATGCTAAAGCAGATTCTTATTTGCTCAATACAATCTAGACATAGAACTAATCTTGTCCATCTGCTGGGCTTCTATACTTTGTTATTCAAACAGGTCTTCAAGCTTCTGTGCTTGGTAATCACTATGTAGCATCCCTGTGCATACATTTGCCCACATACATTGTTTATCAATAGTTCCCTATTTATAAATAATTCACCAACCGCTTAATCTCCTTGATCACACTTCCCATGATCAATCATAGCTATCAGATCTTCAAACTTGTCCAGGTTCAATGTATCCTTCAATCTAAAAAATGTTTTACCCTGCCTTGGAACTTGCATACATTTCTTGGAACTTGTGCTAGGGTAATGCGGTTCAATCTGTGCTGTAGATCTTCATGCCGATTTTCCTTTGCCATAGATTCTTTAACAAACTTCATGCATGACATACCAATCATTTAATCAGTTCCAGCTCATCAGCTTCCTTCATTAAATAACGCATGTAACCATTTAATGTATTCTGTTACAACTCGGTAACAACTTGGTGAATACTAAACTTTACTCAGTAGACATTCTGCCTTCATTAACCGATAGTGATAACCTTAGGGTTTACCAACTATGTTCCTTGCTCGGTAACATAGTATAGTATTAACCTTACAATTTACAACATATGTATGATGTTAAAACAATCTAAACATCATGATCTCATCATTGTCTGACTCGGTAATAGTTGCCCATTGAATACCTTATTCATCCCCTTATTCATCATATTCTTTCTGTGTCTTTTACCGACATCTTTATACTCATCAAATCATACTTCTCAAGATATGGAAACATCATACTGAATTAAAAATCAATTTCTTGACATCAATGACAAAATAATAATATTAAGACAGTAAATCATCCTTAATCAGTTATATCCATAATCATCAACAACCTTCTCAATATCCTTATTGAAATGCCAACAATCTCCCATTGTCTATTATAATGCCAAATGCCAACACCTTGGTGGGAACAGGTCATTGACTACAGACATCGTCAACCATTTAGTTGAGGATCCTGCATAGTCTACATAAAGTAAAGGTAAGGAATTAAAAAATTTACAATGATTTTGATGACAACATCTTTTTATTATTTAATACTCTTTTTGTCTACAAAGTTCATGTTGTTCATGTTGTGTACTATGTAATTTTTAGTTAACATAAGATAATTGACTTACATGTGTAGGAACTTGAACCCCTTTGACGAGGATCCTGCACAGTCTCATGGATGGACATGTATAACTAGTCAATACACCCTATAGAAACAGTTTATTTTTTTAAAATTACTTGGAAAACAAACTTCCTCAGTGTTTCAAACCTCGACATTAGCAGCAAATCTAAGACAGTTATCAACACTTGAGGCCCCAGTTGGACTTATTCAAATTTTAATCCCAAAATCAACGTTAGGGCTGACTTCTTCACCAACATTACCCTCATTTGCAAAATTTCTCTCTCTTTACCAATTAACTCTCTCATTTGATGGAGTGTAGGTAACCCCAAATAGGTATTTGTCAGATCTGTCTTCCTCAAGTGAGGGAAATGTAGGAATAGAAAATGAAAGTGAGACATGTATTAGGTCTACAATAGGGAGATCAACAAGAGGTCAAAAGATTAGAAGAAAATTCAATAAATGCATGAAATTTTTCCTTGCTCAAGGGGGTCATGCTCTTATGATGATGAGACCAAAGACGACATTGAGGTACACACATCTACAAAAACAATGGGTGCCCAAGGAACTTCCTCCAATAAACATTGTTTTTTATGTTAACGATAGGATATATCGCATAGCACCTTCGTCGTTACATGGTTTCGGCCTATTTTCCATGGAAGACATAAAGGTTTGTTACAACAAAGTTGCTAAATTGATGGAGTTTGTCGGACCTTGTTACAATTACAATAATTGGATGTAGATTGTTCAATATAAAAAAAAGTATGCGTAGGTATGCACTGTCAGCAAATTATATACAACAGAAAGATAATGATCAAAGTAAACGAGTGGCTGTATACATTGATGGTCGCCCAAAAGAAATAGGGAATATTCAGGTTTTATAAATAGTACACAACCTGGGTCAACTAATAAACAACCCAATTGCATATTTGAGGCACGTAAGGGAAATCATGTATTTGTATGTGCGATAAAATCAATAAGTGCAGGCGAAGAGCTTCTAATCGATTATAGTTTGAATCGTATAGATACAAACAAAGTTAATATCATGGGGGTGGTACGTACTATATACCATTTAAATTAACCAACCTCCAATTAATGTTTCCAATATACCATTTTATTATGAAGTTTTTTTGCTAAGTCTATTGGTTTAATTTCGTTAACGTTTTTTATATTTTTTCTTTGTCACAGGGCGACATGGATCCATCACATATCACAGATAGGGATGTAGGTCGCGACACTTCTACCAAGCAGGTAAACCTCATTGTAATTGTACAAATTAGATAGAAGCAAACTGTTACATTATTATGTTCTTTTTTTTTAGTGATTTAGACTAATTTTGTAATTGTTAATGATATTCTTGACACAGACGGATGTTCGGGGAAAGGGAAAGGGAGTTGCAGTACCTGAGAACCTCTCTAGGGATATGGACTCAATAGGATTAATCGATGATGACCCTGAAAATTCCACACACCCTATGAAATTCATAAAAAAGCCTCTTAGAAAAATTAGTAAAGAGTTTGTTGCTTTGGCAGTCGTGCATCCTATGACTGATGAGATACGAGAGAGGGTGCAAGTATTGATTCGGACAACAGAAAACTTGCAAGTAAGCAGTAATGAAAGCTTTAATTATAACAAAAGTTCAATAATGGTTTAATTTTTATTATTTTATTTCATTAACTAAAATATGTGCGTGTTGTTTTTACAATAATTTTTGCGCCCTCATGAAAGTCGTAGCCATGATCAGGGTGTTGTAGGTACTTCAGGTGATGACAATTTTCTTGGATTATCGCTTTCTTGGCTTATCATTTTGAGTACCCAAAACACATCATACTTGATACTGTCAATCTTCAAAATAAAGGTTCATCCTTGTTTACAATTCTTGCACTTTTCATATATTTAATGTTTGATATATTTAATGTATTATTCTTTAGGTGTTGTCAATGTTCCTATGCAAATTCCGTTGCCGCCTCATCAGAGGTTAGCCCCACTTGTATTGCCAACTGCACTGTCGGCAACATGTAGCATGCATACATCCTCTAGTGCACGTCATATTGGCCCGCCCATTGTTGGTAGATCCCTCTTTTGTTCTATCTTCTGTTATGTGTTTATTCCCTTCAAGCTTTCTTTCTTGGGGGCATTTCATAGTGGATTCATTTTCTGCAAGAGGAGATGCACATGAGGATGTGCCAGAGGTGACTACTACTGATAACATACCATCATTTCCTGGATCTTCTCGTATTGCTAGTACGGGAACGTTGCAGGCCATATTGGTGGTGAGCAACGAAGAAATGATTCCCTTAAATATACAAAAGGTTCCAGGTACTTTAAAATTATTATTATATATAGACTAATTGTAATTTACTTATGATCACTCGTTTTGGACTAATGATCCCATGAATTTTTTGCAGGAAATGATATTTTCTATAAACATCTTAGTGACATTGCATTATAGATATTTGGGCGCACCATAAGTAAAAGGTGGTACGTCATATGTGAACTAAGCCTAATCCACTATTTTGATTTCATATCATTGCTAGAATAGTTTTCTTTTGATCCATTTCTTAAACTATAATAAATGTAGCTTTAGTTCATTTTTTAATCTAGCAGGTTTGTTTTTGCTTTAAAAGGTGGAATGACCAAGAAAAAAGGTTAAAAGATGAATTGACAAACCAAATGGTTGAGTGGTTTGGAAATGCCACCTTTGACAAAACCAAACTCCTTGAAAAAGATGACACATATCTAAAGTATGTGACCCATTTAGAGAGGAACCTAAAGTACGAGCATCCCCCCATGATTCCAGAGAGGGAGTGGAAGGACCTGATTTTGGATGCCAAGGAGAGAATTGAAAGGAAAAAAGGAAATACACCACCAGACGCCAGAAGAAGGTATGGGATACTATTAAGAATGTAATTATGTACTAGTTAATTACTCTTTATATTTATATAATCTAACACATTTCAAACTTTTTATAGACTGAGTGACACGTCAAAGGCAACCAAGGCAAGACAAGAAAAGAACGGGTAACACAAACTCGGCTCTGGGGGTTATATGAAACTTGCTGCACGAATTGTAAGTATCTCATGTAAATGAAATATTGCATCAAAATATTAATAAATTGCAAATGATTTTTTTTTTATCAAACAATGCAAGCAAAATTCACGATACTAAGCAAAAATACAAGGCTCTGAATTCAATAGAGCGCCCACAGAAGATGGCAAGAGAATTGTCTACCAGCAAGGCTATATAGTCGTGACTGATCAGCTATGAGATTTGAGTGGGCATATACAATATTCGAGTTCCAACATGAAGTGACTATATTTGTTTTAAATAAGCAAGCAATGATAACAATGCGCATGGCATTGGAATGTAGCCTGCTAATCGTGAAACACGACCTACACATGAAGGTCTGGATGTGCATCCCAGTAGTGGAGGTATTTATTTGCTATTCAAATTTATTTATGTAATTATTAATACAATTAAACATCTTAAATTGTAATTAGTGTAGTAATTAATGTAACCTTTTTTGTTAATATTTTAGAGCATGTAGTCGGTGGTGACCAAGTGGAGCATGATCTGGGTACACAACATTAGGAACGTGATGTTTCCCACTTAGGTAAAGAGGACCACTATTATCTCTTTAAACAAATATAATTGCAATTGGTGTTCAGTGTTAATGTAACCTTTAGTATTTCAACTCCAGATGATCTAGAGGGTGTTCAACATGTTGAGGTTGAGGCTAGACAAAATGATGTGGCCCCATCAGGTAAAGAGCGCAATAGTTATGCTCTCTAAATTAATGAAATACTTGTAACAATAATAAAAAATGTTTTGAATTTAACCCATTTATTTGTTATTGCAGAGGACCCCCCTTTGCTTCAGTGTCCTCATCCTCAGTATAGGACTAGGCATACATCAAGATCACGAGCAGAGGGCGAAACAACTATAGAGGGGGGAAATGATGAAAAACCGATGTTCCACTTAGTCTTTTCATAGATTAAAAGAAAAAGAAAATAAAAATGATTGTAATCTACCTTATTCGATAATGATTGATTTTTATATGTTAGTGAATGCAATTATGTGCTAATTAATGGTTATGGATGATATGTGTTAATTAATATTGATGAATGTTGCGTGTTAATTAATGTTAATCAATGTTATGTGTTAATGAACGTTATGTGATATTAATGAATGAATGTTATATTTTATTAATGGTAGAAATAATGAATGAATGAATGTTATAAGATGTTAACGGGGAATTTAGAGTGATATTAGGGGGGGGAGGGGCCAAATGAGCTTCCACCTTCATGTGGTTGGCCTTTTTAAGTAGAGAATATTAAAGTATTCTCAAAACCAAGCGAAGCTAAACAAGATAACACATTTTTCAATATTTCATTATGTTGCACAGTTAATCTTATTGAATAATGTATATTGAATCTTAATTGCAAGGTCCAATAGAGCCAACACGAACAACAACACCACAAGTTTTTGGGTGTAATGAACTCCCATATTGTCTTGTATGTACACTAACAATATGAGTTGCTTCTAGTGTTGATATCCATGGCAGGACTATAAAAGTTACAAATATGTCTCATCCTTGTAAGTTTTTTTATTACTTGTCATTTTCTTTAGAATTTTGTTACTTCATGAATGAGATATTTTCAGATGTCTATTCCATGAATACCTCTCTATTGTATGCTTCATGATCGATGTGTCTTCAGCATGTCCACTCCATGAGAACCTTTCTCATATATGCTTGTACCTTATGTGTATTTATGTATTACTTCATGGTTTACATGTATGATTCATGCCTTTCATGTATTCATATGTATGGTTTGTGCTTTACATATCTCCTTCATTCCTTATGAGCATTACTTCATGCCTTGCAGTCTTCTCAAAATATTACAAAATCATTCAACAAGAAAAAGAGTAGTAGAGACTACATACCAAAATAAATTAGATCTCCCTCTTTATTTCTTCACTTTCTTCCCTATTTTCTTCCTCCCTTCTTTATCACTTCCCTTTTTCTTTATTTTTCCTAGATATAACTAACCTTTTCTCCTTAATATTCTTCATGAATCCAAAGACTCCTTTACACTCCCCACTTTACATCCATGGCAAATACCTCCATAACTTCACTTAGTGTGAATTAATTATTCTCCTCTACCATGGCCTTCATATATCTTTCATATATCCTTTCATATATTACCATCCATATATATATCAACCTCATTCTAAGACTTTGAATCTGCCTCTTCTACCTCATTATGTGACAACAAAATGTGAGGATTTAAGAGAAGCTTCAAATCATAATAGCCCTTAGCATTGGTTTAGAAAGAGTCTCATATTATGCCTCCTAGATTGGATGGCTCTGATCCTCATCACACTATTAAGCTTTGTCCTCCTCATTGGATTGTTTGCACTCGTGATGACAAAATTGTGAAGATTATATTTCAACAAATTTTCATTTTTTTTTCTCGCTTCTAATTCAACTCTTTATATGTCCTAAAATTGTATGAACCTAATAGCTTCTACTCTTGTTGATAGTTTGGTGGCTCTGAACAATGGCTCCTTCGAAGAAGCACGATCCTTGTAATTTTGGCCTTCCATGATGTAAAAAAGAGGTTATGTTATGAATAATGGTCCAGATGATTTAGTTATTTCTTATTATGTTGAGTATGAGTAAATTTGGGCTTCCTTGGCTATGGTCACTATTTTGTACTAACTATTGTCCTTTAGTGTGATTTGAGCATGGACTTCAAGTAATCATGAGGGTGGAAACAATATTCAAGTGTTAGGGGGTACATGGCCTTGACCAAGGGATGAAAGTATTGGGAAAGTACAAGTGATTCATGTGTAGATCAATGTATCATTCACCTATTAATTCCTAGCAACATTCTCAAATAAACAAGCAAAGAGGTATGTTGAGTGCATATATACATTTTATGTTGCCATGATATAAGTAAGATATCAAACATGTAACTTAGATTGATTTGCAATTTCATTCATAAATATTAGATCTTCCTTGTGGATTTTTGAATGCATAATGTCTCGTTGATTTCAATATCTTTATTGAAAGTACTCTTTTCAACATGAAACTCCACTCATTGAGGTCTCTTACTAAATGCAAGTTGGTTATCCTATCAATGATGATACTTTTTGCATGCATTTTATGGGGAAATATTATTAATAGCTATGGTTGGATTGTTAAATGTTTTGTGAAAATATATACAAGTAGATTGGGACATTAGAGTTATCAACATCATAAATTGTGTTTGAGATCATTGTCCTAATTGTAACAGTCAACCACCATTGGCCCAAGGCCATACCAACACCATTGTGACACCAAGGTTTGTGCATACTGGTGTAAGGGTTTCTCTTAGGACATTTCATTACCATTACATATACACACCTAGTAGGGTTTCCAAACACAACTTGTTTGAGTAGGCAGTATCACTGGTAAACTTGTGATTGTCACAATTGGTACCCTTAAGATAGTCATTAATATTTGGTCTATGGCACTTTTTAATGGCTTCTAAATGCTTCTATGGGGTGTTCAGGGGTCCCACACATCTCTTCCAACATTCCATCCAAGGCACTTCACTCTCACCTATCTTATATTCCACTTTCTCTATGCTACTACCTCAGATGTCCAATACATGCTGTTAACATTGCTTTGATAACTCCAATTTCATATCTAAGCTCATCCTAAGGTAACATGTTCATAGTCAATCAATAATATTTCTCTATGTGATTTCAAGTAAGATATTGATCTATATAGTTAATTTTGTGATTGATTTGAGGGATACATCCATTGTCAAACCTTAAGAAAAATTTGTTCCATATCCTAGATTTATTTTGTTTTAATTCTCAGTGAGTAATTTTCAATAGTAATAAAGTGTATATATCCTTATATTTCAATGACAAAAGATCAATTATTTGAATAAATACATATAAACATAAAACATATTTTTCAAATCTTATCTATTACAATTAAATATATATAACGATACCATATTATACATATCCCCATTTATATAATGAACAATAAAGACTTCTTTACAATATTATATATTCATTATAGTTGATAATGCTTACAAAAAAAAAGAAAGAGAAGAGTTTATATGTTGAACCGTTCTTAAATAGATATGGTTGCAAATTGCTTTGATATATTATGTATAACAAATTGCTATAATCAAATTTTTGTGCTATACTCTTGGATCCAATACTCATGATTTTGGGTTTTAGATAGCATGCCTCGCTAGATTACTTTGGACTATAGGTGTAGATTCATTGTGGTTTATGCTAAAAGAATTCAAACAATTGTACATAGTTTATGGGTAACTTCACTTAAGAAACTCATGTCTCATCTCAATTATGTTCAATTACATTGTCAATTTGAAGATTTGGTCAAGTTTGAGGTAGGAACTCAAATTACTCCTTTGTTTTTCAATTGAATTGATTTTAGTTTGTTGCAAATGAATTGTTGAGTGAATTAAAGTATTCTTCCAATTTAAATCTCTCCAGTTGGATGATTATATGATTTGTATGAACCAAATTTGGAAATTACGAGTATATACGAGGTTATGTTGTTCAATTCTATTTGGGATGTTGAAATGACAAATCGAGGGAGTATTGTATTGTTGAGTTGATTAGAATCAAAAGGCTAATCTTGCATTTTCATTTTATGCACTTTGAAATTTCAGCGTTTTTGAGGTCCATCAATTAAGGGTGTTTGTCTTGGTCCCATAGACTATTTAGTCTCGTGGACATCATTAAAATCTTTCATTCATTCATTTAGCAATGGTAATTGGCCTCATGATTGATTTTTGGTCCACTTGGGAATTATTGAAAAGTGGTATTTGATGATTTTGAGATGATATTCTATTATGGAATCATGATAACATATATGTGAATTTTGATAAGGGATCAATTGGGATCCGTTCTCTTGGTGTTGTGCCCAATTGAGTATGTCTTGCTTATGTATGAAAATGACATTTTTCAATTGAGACAATTTGATGTATTTGAGATGTCTTGCATTTAGATATGGCATGAGCTTAGTCCTAGAGTGAGACTAGGGAGTGGCTCCCATTCGTGTCCCTCGTATGAAAGTGGTACGCTTGGTATTCGTGTTTGGGGAGTTTTATAATCAAGTGATAACATAACAATAGACGGGTTAAAACAAATAAAAAGAAAATTGTTCCTTGAGCATGCCTTGAGGGCTATCACAACACCAAGGGTGTTTTGGGAAGGCATGCTCGCACATGGCACATTGGGACCTGTGTGAAGAGGCATGCCCACTCACACAAGGATTATGTGATCATTGTTCATGTTCACATGAGAGAATGCTTGGTTCCATATGGTCCGTCCCCATGTAGCACAAACGATGAAATGCAGGCCCACACATGGAGCATTGAGACTTGTGCAAAGAGACATACCCGCTCATGTAGCATCGGGATTGTGTGATTGTCATTCTTGTCTGTATGAGAGAATGCTTGGTTCCATATGGTGCATCCCCATGATCACATACAATGAAAGGAAATCTCACACATGGAGCGTTGGGACTTGTGCAAAGAAACATTCCCACTCATGTAGCACATGAATTTTGTGATCGTTGTTCTCGTCTATATGAGAGAATGCTTGGTTCCATATGGTGCATCCCCATGAGAACATACGATGAAAGGCATGCCCGCACATGGAGTGTTGGGACTTGTCGGAAGAGACATGCCTTCTCATGTATCACAAGGATTGCACGATCGTCCTTCTCGTCCATACGAGAGAATGCTTGGTTGCATATGGTGCATCCCCATGAGCACATACAATGACACTTCCTCCACTGCACTTTAGAATTTAATGTCTTGTGTAGTTTTAAAGTAGTGACCCTATGTGGATTCATGACTTGGTATCATCCTTCTCTATTGATGTTGCACTGTATTGTTCCATTACTTGTGTCATGTATGCATCGTGTATGGCATGTATGAGCCTATAATCCCCCTTGTATACTTTGATTGACTATTTGGAACTATCTCCACAAGCACGATGGGGTGGACCTAAGGGTTCCATGTGGTCAGGTGGCATTGCAAACCATCGTTGGGGACCGATGGACTCAATTCGTGATCACCGTGGAGGGAACTTCCACCTCCCTCAACATATGTTCTTTCTCTTTCATCTATTCTTGCAAGTTGTAATTCAAATGTATATTGAAATAAGCATTGTAATCATTGATGATATGTATATTAAACACTCCAAGTGGAGATTGATGTAATTGAACATAATTGATATGGTTTATGCTAACTTCACTTAAGTATATTATGGGCCCATAACCCATAGGTCCCAAGATCAATTTCATAACTAGAAAATAAGATATCTAAATAAGTTGAAAATTTTTAGGAGTAAACATGTGGGCATGTTGAACTATCCAGGGGGAGAGATGACCTTTAAAATTTTATTTTTTTTATACCAAAATTTAAATTCAAATACCCTAGTTACTTAAACAAAAGAAAGGTTGGAACTATTTTATATCAAGTGTTTTGTGGGTGGTCATAATGCATTTATGTTTTCTTTTAAGATGCTAGTAACATTATTTTTAGTACTGTCTTTACCTATTGTTCTTTTCTATTGGACTCGATCAACCCAATAACCTTGTACATGTGATTTATTTTATTAAAGAGGATATTCATGTAGTCCGTAATGTTATCTTTGAATATATGTTGAATATATAATAACGAGTTACTACTTAGTATGAGATATATACATGTTATTCAATAGGTATATGTCATGTATTGATATAGGATGACACGTTATATGAAATTATCAATTTGGGATATACTTATAAGAAATATGTGTATATATAGTAGATAAATTCATTTCATGTATATATATAGTAGATAAGTTTTGGTAGCTCCCAACAACAACTAACTTAAATAAGGTAGATAAAGTCATTTCATCTCCCTGATTGGCTTTAAAGGCTCTTGTATTTGGGTTAGCTAATTCCCTATCAGCACCATTTTTAATAGGTTTACCAGTACTCAGTGGTTCATACTGTCCTCTTAAGAGTTGGACCATCTCAACCATGGTGTGCCTGATCATATTAGCCTGAAACCAGTGTGCCTCATATTAGCTTGAAACCTATGCCCAATATTGGTAGCTGATGGGGATAGAATATAATTCATTGTACATATCAATGAGGTTTGCTTTACATCTAGATAATAATAATAATATTTAAAAAAAAAAAAAAATTCCATTGGAATTACGACGAAGACTAAACTTTCCATCGACGATGGAATCGTCGGACCAACAGCGTTCACATCGGTGAAAAGTTTTTGGAATCTGTCAAAATTCCGACTCAAACTACACAAACATCCGACGAGGATGCTGTATGTCTGATGACACTTCCTTGTTGGACGATCGTCGATTCATATTAATGGACCGATGACAAAACTGCTAGACAAACAACATTCCCATTGGTGCAAAGTTTCAGACTTTTGTCAACATTTTGACACAATCTAAACAAACATCTGACGAGGATGTTGTATGTTCGACGAATTTTTTGACCGGAAGAGCGATCATGCCCGCCGTCGGTAGATTCCATGGGGTTGTCATAATACCGATGATCAAAGGCATCGTCAAAAAGTTTGACGATGAGTTTTCGATGGCTACTTTTGTCGGCAGTCCGATGAAAAGTAGTCGCAATTCCGACAATCGACCGTCGAAAATTATCCCCGAATGTACTAGTGTAAAGATAATACAAAATATAATGACTAATAGTGGACCTCCTCGTTACTCGCCCCTCCTCCTTGTTCTTGTTCCTGAGTGTTGACAAAATCACCTTGCCCTTCAGTCTCCTGCTCTATGCTCACCTCGTGCTCGCTACAAACATCCCCTTTTTCACTCCCACCGCCTGGAGCATCAATATAATCACCCTCGTCTACATTGCCAATGGCCTCATCTTCCTCACCGGTAGAGCCACTATCATAATGCTGTTAAATAAAATAGAACACATCATCAATGCTTTTTATGCCCATATATATATATCTACATTTCCACTTATAAGTCTCAACTTCCAGCAACCATGCCATGCAATGATGAAAAAAAATTATAATACAATGATGATAAATATTTACTAATGTGGTTGTGCAGTCACTCAGAAGCCGACTTGACAATGGGTTCAAAATTGGAGACCCGACTTGTGACTCATTCAGATTTGAATCCCCAAGTAGTCCCTGACCTGAAATCCCATCTCCCGACTTTTTAAGATTTGGATCCCCAACTAGTCTCGCATCTGAAAGTCCAACTCCTGACTTTTTCAAGTTTGAATCCTCAACTAGTCCTGGATGTAAAAGCCCAACTCTTGAATCTTTCGGATTTGAATCCCTAACTAGTCCCACATCTGAAAGCTCAACTCTCTCCTAGGTATACAAATTGGATCTCCAGTCACAAGCATTAAACAATGACAAAACCAAGGAATACTATGTGTTGCATAATCCATTAAATCTACTTAGCTTACAGGCAGGTCGATGTCATGTGTGACTTGGAAGTGAACGTAGCCAACTCCCTGGAGATCATCTGCCTTTAGCTCCACTAAACTATAATCAAGATTAGTAGTTTCCTTCAGCCTTTTTCTCAACGCACTTGACATGATTGAACTGAACAAACAAAAAAAGATGCAATTGATATTCTTTGCACTATCAATAACACCACACATTCACCACAAATGACACAGTCAACACCATTGGCCATTTGGAGGAATTGATTATGTGTTTCACTGATGTTCTGTCATTGATGTCAACACTAGCTATTTTGGATGCTTTACCGACACCCTTCTAGTCTCGGTAGGTTGAGTGGTTTCTGGTTGGTTTGGATCTAGCATGATTTGGTATGCTCTGGTATGATTTGGTTATGGAATTTGCCTACTCATGTTCATACTCAGTCAGTTGGTTTTTGTCTCATGATCGGATGCTATCCTATTTGCTTGGAAGATTGGTTTGTGGTTCCGGCAAGGGTTTCACCGACAGAGCTTTTGATGAAGAACTTTGATGATATACATAAGTGGTGTTGGTGTAGCTTCTAGTATGGATTCAAAATGCTAATGATGATCATGTTCAAGACTTGGTGGATTGGGATCATTGCTTTAGCATGTGGACCTATATTGGGTCCCAGTTGATCTAGGTTATGGACTGACTTAATGTAATGTGTGGATTGGACCTCTCGATGTGTTTATGAGATGTCTTAAGAGTTGGATATTATTTGTTTGGTCTAAGGCCGACATGTTTTTTAATTATGTAATTGGTTTATTGTCTGGTGGCCGACCTGGTTGTTTATGGTTGAGGGTTTGTATATATATATGATGTAAGATCTCATTATAGATCATCTTCATGGAATGGGATATGGAAATATAATGTGCGAATAATGCAATATCATTCAGGCAGAGGATTTGGTTGATCATTGGAGATCGAATTGGGTTTATGTAAGAGGATTTAGTCCTCCGATATTGAGCTTAATCAGAACTATACTCAGGCATAGGAGATGTTATCTTTGTAGTTCATTCATTCTTCCAGATTGTAGTCTAGATTTCTATGTAGTCAGTGAGACTCCTTTTGTGATGAGAAGTGTGCTCTACGTTGTTGGCCTTCTTGCAAGTGAACTCCCCTCAATTGTAATTCACATACTTAATGCAAAAGTATTATTTGATTGTGGGTAGGCTTCCCACTGTGATTTTTCCCTTTGCGAGGTTTTCCACGTATAAATCTTGGTGTCATGTGGATGGTATTTATTCTTTGATTATTGTTTATGCTTAATTGGTTTAACTGCTATTCCGGTATTTGGTTTAAGCACTGTGGTATTAATGTTTTGGGTTTCAGTATTAAAGTTTTAATTTCCAAATGTTCTAGTAATCTATGACAACTGATTCACCCCCCCTCTTAGTTGTCTTTCGGTTATTTGAACTATCTAGCAATTGGTATCAGAGCTCTGGCCCTCTCTACATAAAGCTTAATCACTTGAGGAAGATCCTATGGCAACTAATAGTTCAAGTTCATCTAGTTCATCTGGAGCTATCTTTCAGAGAGATATTCCTAGGCTTGATGGAACAAATTACACAATATGGAAGATTTAGATGGAGACTCATCTGAGATGTCTTGGTAAGGAGATTTGGGAGATCGCACATAATGGTGTTACACCTCATAATCCGGCATCTGGAAATCCTCCTCTGAAAAAATTGGATAAGGAGTGTCAGAATAATTGTAGAGCAAGAGAAGCCCTCTTGTGTGCACTTTTTGAGCAACAAATAATGGGACTAACTGACAAATCATCTGGAAATGCTATATGGGATAAGTTGGAGACTCTTAATGAAGGTGACCCTACAGTGAAAATTGCTAAACTTGATGGTTGTTGGGGGAGATATGAAAACCTGAAGATGGAAGAAGATGAAAGGATTACTGCATTCATGGAAAGGGTAAATGAGATTGTTATGGGAATTCAATGTTGTGGTGGAACTCTGAGTGACGATGAAATTGTTTCTAAAGTTTTGAGAGCCCTACCACCGGCTTACAAAATGAAGGCTACTGCAATTAATTAATTGAGAACAATGGCTAATACTTCTATCAATAGAGTTACCTTGGTTGGGAAATTATCAGATTTTGAGCTTGAAGAATTTGGACCTTCTGGAGCTATGAAGTCTAAACCTGCTTTTCATGCATCGACATCAGCAATCGATAAGCAAGACTAGAAAGCTTTATATGCAAAGGAATTAGATGATATGAAGAGAGAAGATGATGAGTTTGAGCAACTTGAAGCACTATTTTCTAGAAGAGTACCTAAAGGACTAGTAGGAAGTAAGTTTGAAGGAAAAGAATCTTTTAAATGTTTTGCATGTAATAAGATTGGCTATTTTGCATCTAGATATCCTGAAAGGAATTCAATATTTGAAGAAAGAGTAAGAAGATCTTTTAAGCCTAACCCTGGATATCAGAACAAGTATAAGTATACGAAAAACAAAAACAAATCATGCTGCATAGCGGATGAGGAAGGTGTTACTGATTCTGATGATGAACCCGCAGAAAACTCTGCTAGTGGTTTCGGCAATGGGAAGGAATGGGTGTTCCTGGCTATCAAGGAAGATGTTTCGACACTGGAAGAGAATGTACCTGAAGAGAAGGCACTTGCTTCTAAAATTGAAGACAAGGATGAATGGGTAATTGATAGTGGTTGTTCACATCATATGACTGGAGATAAAGGGAAGTTTCTATCTTTGCAAGAATTTGATGGTGATCTGGTTAGATTTGGAGATGACAAAGCATGTATGATCAAAGGAAAAGGAACTATATCATTGGATGGTAAGAACTGTAGACGTATAAAAATGACCACTTTCTTAAGTGAATATTTAATATTCATTTTACTCTCATTCCTTTATTTAATTAAATTAAATTTAATTAAATTATTCACATTCATCTATTTGATTAAATAAGTTATTCAATTTATTTAATTAAATTCACCTAAGTCTTTTCTACCCCTTTAATTAAATAAATCACTTTATTTAATTAAATTATTCATTGCAAATAAATAAATCTAATTTATTTATTTAGATCCCCCACTTGTATTTATGCAAGTTGCATCTATTTTAATTGAACTAAAATAATTTATTTTAATTAAAATTACCCTCCATCCATTTTCATTCTCCTACATCTCCCACTTGCCTCTCTAAACCCCCTTCTAGATTATTCTAATCAATTCTAAATTAGCCTAACCTATCCCCTAAATATTGTCACATCCCTAAACAAAGGGAAGTCACTTCTCAAACCCTCAAAGTCTTTGAAAACCATTAAAGGCTTTATGTCTTCAACAAGTTAACCTTGAAAGTCTTCCAAACCCTTAATGGTTAACTCAACCCTCTTACATGATTATAGACTTTCTCTCTAGCTCAACCCACATCTAACCCAGGGGACTCATCAATCATTCATTGCTCTGACCATGGTTATTCCTTTAACCCTTGCACAAGAGTATATCCTTTGGGTAAAAGCTTTGTCCAATGAATAACCTTAACCTAACCTTAACCCTTACCCCCTAAGGTAACCATGAGGTCTTCTCAAGCATTTAATGCTTCTTACATCCCTTCTCAAGTAATCTTATATTGACAATTGTCACTATTTCATTGGTGAGAATTGTAAACATGGATCGATAACTTTCAATCCTGGCCCTTGTTAAAATTATCCAATCTTGACCCTTCATTGCCCCATTTTTACTATAAATAGAGCCCTCATTCCTCCATTTTCATATCCAAGTCTTTAGTATTAAACTTATAGACATTTTACCAAGCATCTAATCTAAATCATTTTAATCAAGCATTCAACCTCTCTTTGATAATCTTCATAGCATCTTGGCATTTGTTTTATCACATAATAATCATCTTAGACTAGTATAGCATGCTAGGATAGTTTTGTTACTAATCCTTTCATTTTGTTATCATATCCATGCTAGTTTAAATCATGTTGGACTTAGTATCATGCATAACTAGGAATGCATCCATTCTAGATTGATCAATATCCCTCATTTTCATGATTGTCATCCCTAAGTCACTTTGCTCAGTGATCTGAGAGCAAAGGCATTGGCTTGAGGGGTCTTGTGAAATATAGAACAATGGAACATCCCTTGGGAAGTTGAGTTATTCAATATAACTCCATAAATTTCACCAAGAGTCCCATTGGTGTGTGGACTAGTTTGAAATCACATTTTCTGTTTCATCCCTCCACTTTTCCCGCACACATTTTTGGCGCCCACCGTGGGGCGTAACCCCATAAATAACATCATTTTTAATGCAAGACTAATATTGCAGGCATGCAAAAAAGCTGACTTAGCACATGGGAGTCCTTCGTTAGCACATAAAAACCATTCTATAGGGCATGTTGCTCACTATTTAGCGCATTAGACCTTATCCTTAACGCATTGAGTAGTTGTATTAGCGCATCACTATTCCACTGGTAACTATAAAATCATAGCGCTTTAGGAAGCTAGTCTAGTGTATCCCAACAATAGTTTAGTGCATAGGGTCTTTTCTGTGGCGCGTCTGTGTCGTTCTGTAGCGCATTGGTGTAATAGTTTAGTGCATAGGGTTAGCAGAGAAAAAGAAAAAGTTGTAACTGGGAAAAATCATTTTAGACTTGTGCAAGCCCAGACTAACTGTTTGATCATTGAATGTGTGCAAGTTTAAGCTTTTATGCAGGGGAAGGAGTTAGTTTAGATTTTTTTTTTAATTTCTTTAATTTTACTTTCTCTCAAAAAGAGTTGGTTAAAAAGAATTCACTCTCCTTGTTTTCTGCAAAGTTAAAATAAACCTCACATTTCATTTTGGAGTACTTAAAATGAACATCAGATTTCCTTTTGGGGCTTAAAAGAAGATTCATATTTCCTTGTTTTCAAAGTAAAAAGAACAACAAAATTGACCTTTTTGCTTTCTTGCAAATTAGAAAAAGAACACACTTCATTTTTGGAAGCTCTAAAAAGAACAAGACAATGTTTATTTTCTTGCAAAGTTTAAAACGAACCTCACCATCCTTTGGTGTCTAAAAGGATCAATTTTATTTTGCAAAGGTAAATGAACTTAATCTTTAATTTTTAAGAAAAAAGGGAAATCTTTCCCCTATCGATTTTCCAATTTGTTGACCCAATATCAAAAATTTGCTTTGTTGACCAGGACTTCTTTACTTAGAAAAATCACTGATTTGAAAGTTAAAAGGAACACCATGATTTTTTGGAGCAACATCTCCAAATAGATTTTAGCAAATCACTGAATTGAAAGGATAAAAAGAACCATTTGTGCCTTGTCTCGAAAGTGGAAGGTATATGCTCTTCCCTTAACTGGGTGATAAAAAAGCCAAACCACTCTTTCATGCTTTCAGTGTTTCAAAGTACTTAAATCCTTTAGCAGGCCTGCCCTCCCGAGTTTATCTTAGAGCACCATTTAAATGGTCGGTGAGAGGGGAATGACCTAAGTGGGAAACGACTTTATCGCCAAGTGGTCCAACCCACTATAATCAAAAGTGGAGGATGACGAAAGTCCCTCCAATGGTTTTGCTCAGTGATTAGCCTTCCCCCAATATCTTTACGATAAATAAATCCTTTGTTCTAAAGGTTGGGAAGCCTCCTTAGAGATTTTATCACTAAAGACCAAACAAGAAGTTTGATTACGAACTTTAGCAATAGAAACCTTGAGCCGAGTCAGTATCCAAACATCCTCAATATCATAGTGCAAGGGTGGGGAAGAATCTGCTCCCAAGATTACTCACCATATATCTCCCAAGATAACTACCCAATTGTGAAGCAATTCACTTTGGGTTAATTTCTAGAAAAAGGCAAAAAAAATGGGCACCCCCTAGGGTGTGACATGGTTGTTTGAGTTGACGGAGTATCGAGACTAGTGGGGTATGATATTGTTGATAAACCTTGAATAAAGAGTCTGTCTGATTTGTCTTCTTTGTATCCAAACTTGTGAAAACATTGGGGATTTGAACACATCCTTGCAGAACATACACTATCTGTTTAGAATAGGTAAAATTGGTTGTCTCTTTTATGTTGTGTTTGTAGTTTATATTTTTAGAAAATCATCCGTCAAAATCAAACAAGTATTGAAAATTTTCAACAAAGCCAAAAACAGAGCAAATAGAGCAGTTTATCACGTAGGAGCAATCTCCTAGCGCATCTGGAGCATACTTTAGCATGTACCATCCAAAACATAGCAGACAAACCCTTCAAAATAGTGCATAAAAGTTTGAAAATTTGGCAAACATTTTATTAACACTTTGTGCTACCATATTAACACTTTGAAGCATCAGCCTAGCGCATTGGGGACAAACCTTAGCGCTTTGAATCCAAACTTTAGCGCATAGTCAGGACATATCAGCGCATAAACATCCCTATCAAAACAAAATTCAAAACTCCAAGTTAGTGCATAACACAAGTAGTTTAGCGCATAGGTGGCTTTGAATAGTGCATTTGGAGCACATAGTAGCGCATCCGGTCCCTGTCTTAGCGCATAGGTAAAACTTGGAAAAACAGAGAGTAAAACTGAGCATTTTTGAAAAATTTTATCATCAATTTTGAGTACCCTTTTAGACTCTTAGTCAAACTCACCAATCAAAATTTGAACCAGAACATCCAAGAAATACTTCAAACAATTCAGCAAGTGTCTTCAGAACAAAATTGTCAGAACTAAAACTAGCTAGAGATAAACCTTTCTCCAATCAAAATTAGGTAACATCATCACATTGATAAAATGCTCTACCAATTAAACGGATTCCATCAACTAAACATACCTAGTTTAAACTTAAGTCATCAAATCGAGTCTCCATATCGGGAAACTCTTATTCCATATCATTTTATGTACTCTGTCGTGGAGGCGAATCTAAACCTCTACTCGATAAAAGTAGGCTTAAGTTTTCAAACAAAGTATCTCAATCCAAACAAATCAAAGGAAACCATTGATCACTCGTGTATGACCACTCCTCATATTTTGAGAAGAAAAAGTCTTCATCACAACACTAAGTTGAAGAAACGACAACCTAGTTCCAAAACACTTGCCAAACGAAACAAATTTCTCTACATAAATCATCAACTCTTCAAATCACATCGCACTTTTCTCTGTCATATGAGGTTGTATGTTTAAGATAAGTCAAACGAATTTTATGAAGAACCATTAAGAAGTAGAGCCTTTTGCCAAAAATCAGCATTCAGTCAACGCTTGAATAGTGGAGGAAAGATCAACCCAACTTTCTTCCCAGAAGTCTGCATCACTTATAACATAGCTCGATTTGAACCACCAACCCTTGAACAACAACAAGAAGAGGAGTTTGTCCCCTTTGTCACGGAAAGTTTCTATTAAATGCCTGTCGTCACTCAATCTCAACAAAACAAGCAAAATGAACCACAACCAGAGTCCAGTATGGGTCGAAGATTATCAAACCCGTTTGATTATACTGATTTAGGAGAAACAAAGATCACTAAGGATCTCCTTCAGGAATGTCAAGAAAACCCCTCATTTGAAAAACTTATGGAAAGACTCATAGAAGCTGACAAAGAAAAATACATGCTCATACTAACAAGCAAAGGAGTTAGACTTCCTGAAGACTTTGATACTACAATCTTTAGGACAAGCTCTCTAAATTGCGCTTATCAAGAAAAATGGAGAGAAGAGGAAACCCGTGACCCTGAAAACATACCTAAACAACAAAACATACCGGAACAACATAATATCCCAGAACACACCCATACCCGAACTAGGGATAATGAAAGGGAAGAACCCTTCCCTCGGCAAAAAAATGCGCCCCCAGTTGCTCTTACACAACAAATTCAAATGCTGCAAAGACAAATACATGACATGAAACAAGGGACCATAGTACGATATTCCTTAAATGAAATTTTTCCTTACCCCTTTGATAAGAGATTAAACATGATACCTTTTCCCCCGAATTTAGATATACCCAAATGTGATAAGTATGATGGTAAGAGTGATCCCTGTGATCACGTTCGAGAGTTTTGTACCATGAGCCTTGAATTTCTCACGATGACACTTATTTGATGAGGCTATTCCCAAGAAGTTTGGGAGGGAAAACAATGGAGTGGTTGTCTAAACTTACACCTCCCGTTAGATCCTTTGATGAGTTGGTCAATAAATTTATCACACAAAAATCCTACAATATTCAACACGCAATCACCATGCTGGATGTATGTAATACCAAGTAGAAAAACAATAAAACATTCATGGTGTTTCTTCAACGTTGGAGACGCATGGTTTTGATATCCTTGAGATGTGCCTAAAAAGGAAAAGATGGAAAGTTTCATCGACAATCTAAATAGTGAGATGAGTTATATACTCAAGGTCCAATGCATACCATCTTTTGCCAAGTTAATCAAAAATAGAATCCAAGTAGAGGGAGCATGTGTCATGAAGGGAACTTTGAAGTTCTTCAAAGAAGGAACTAATTCATCCAACTCTCACTTTAACAATCAAAACAACAATAACACTTTAGACAAATCCATATTCTGGACCAGAAACAAAAATGCTTTTAATGAGGGAGGAACTGATGCTAATGATATGAAGTCCAAACAACCAGTATTGGCTTTATCAAGTAATCATCAGGCTACTGAGAATCAAAAGTGTGTTAACCAAGGCACTAACACTTTTCCACCAAATACCAATCAAGGACCTTCAAATACAAACACCACCAACAATACCCAAGGCACCAACACAAATTGAGGACCTAATCCAAATCCGAGGGGTAACACCAACAATTTTCCAAATAGACACATTTACACACCATTAGGGCAATCCTTAGAATCAACATTTCGCAAACTCCTGGCAAACAAGATCATCACATTACCAACCATCATTAATTTCAAACCCCAGATCAAACCACCTTGGTGGAATGACTCGCATTTCTTTGATTTTCATCGAAACAAAGGACATCACACAAATGATTGCATGAGGCTTAAAAAATATTGTTCAAGACATGATCGATCGAGGTGATTTAACAGTTGATGGTCTCAAAACAAATGGTGATCATGACGCTTTTAAAAATCCTCTTCCAAATTATAACAAAGAAGGAGCTTCATCATCAAACGTTACACGAGGAGCTCACATAAATCATCTGTACAACAACACTATCAATCACATATCAACAAAGGATAATCAAATAAACGTCATAAAAATCAAAGACAAACAAGACCATACATGAATCAATGTGACAACTCGAGCTCAAAAATATGTTTTGAAAAGGCATACATCAACATCAACCACTATCCCCAAGACTCAATATGATTTGGTAAGTCAACTGCAGAGAACCCCTGCTCAGATATCCATACTCGAGTTACTCAAACTCTCGCCAAAACATAAGGACATCCTGGAACAAGAACTAGTTGAAACAAATGTACCTCAAGATATGGATATTGACAAATTTCAAGCCATGGTGGCTCACATGACAGGGCCTCATAATCTCACATTTTCCGAACATGATAATATCTCTTTGAGCCATCCACACAATACTCCCCTTCATATTGAAGTCTTAGTCTACAAACATCGAGTTAAAAGAGTATTAATAGATGGAGGAGCTGGTCTCAGTATCTGTACCTTAAAACTTATCCGTGCATTAGGCTTCTCTAAGCAGTCTATTGATCCACACAAAAAGATCACCATCAAGGTATATGATGATGAAGAGAGATCATCCAAGGGAATAGTGATACTACCTATTCAGGTAGGATTGATACAAAGAGACACTATGTGCCAAGTCTTAGACATAGACCTCACATACAATATCTTATTGGGTCATCCTTGGATACATGAAATGCAAGTGGTACCATCAACTTACCATCAATGTGTCAAATTCCCATATAATGGACAAGAGATTTCTATATCAATAGATAATAACCCCTTTCAACATTGCAATGCTATGGGGGTAGCCAAGACAGCTTGGTTCCACACAACAGGGACGCCCAAACTTCCTCAGCACCAGATCATCATCAAGAAAAGCTCAAATCTTTATCCATGGATTTCAAACAAAAGATGAAAATCAAAGACCAAGGCATGGGAGAATACTCTTTTGAACCTATTTGTCTAACCAAATTACCAGCATCACCAAAATCTCATGGACAACCTTCTGCATCGAGACATCAAGCAACACATCCCATCACCAAGTTTGATGGCAAGTTCATTCAATTGGGTACACTAGCACATGAATCAAAAGAGAAAGACATTCTTAGTTGGCTATACAAGGATGAGGGAGAAGACAGAGCTGCTACTATGGAGGTAGCCATACCAACACAACAATATGGAAAAATGATACTTGATCATGCAACAAATGGGATACAATGGCAAAGGACCTATAGGCAAGCGTCAAGAAGGCATTATAGAACCATTGGACCCTCCTTCACAGTTTTATCGAGACAAAAAAGGACTGGGATATGGACACACTACCCCCAAGGCAGAAGCAAAATAAATATCAAAAACCTCATTGGAAAGCAAAGAAGAAATGCAACGAGGACTCATGGCAAGAGGCACTACACCAAGCAGTATAAACAATAAGGAAAGAGTGAGAACACCAAGAAAAAGAGAAACAACAAGAAGAGTTGGTCATTCAAAGAGAAGAAGCATCTTATGAGGAAGTACACCATGTTCAGGAACCTATTCAAAACAAAGCAGAATCAGCTCCTGAAGAAATCACTACTTCCCAAGGAGAAACAATATATGAATACATGCAAAGAGTACAAGCAGGTTCTGATACAGAATCAGAGAAAACTACCAGATTGGTATCAATTATCAAGGATCTCTTTTCACCTTACAACATACCTGTCAGCAACACTAAAAGACTCTGGGACAATACTTCTAAAATTGATTCTAATGACTATGAATGGGGCAACTGTTTAATTGTTACTGAATATATTCCTGAAGGCGCTATTCATACACCCCTTTCTCAGGAAGGACAAGGCACAAAGTCTAGACTACTTGAATTTGGTCCACAACATATCTACGAAGCTAAGGAAAATGAGCAATGACACTATGAGCAAGTCTACATGGAAGACGATACCATTAAAGACCTCGATAATATCATTAACTTATCCAATATCCCCGACAACCTTAACGATACCTCTATCATGACACTTACCGCAACCGATCTCGACCCACCCAATGACTCTTTACCGCTCGTATTTCCTGATCTCATAGATTGGGATGAACTTGAACACCATGACATACCTATTTTCCTAGATGATGAATCCATTGTCCATTACCTATGTACTGTCAACCCGGAAACAAACTCTACTAACAAACAAAGTAACGATATCTACAATTAGGAGGGTGCCAAGTCTCTCAATCACAAAAATGAAAGAAATACAGGATCTAATGCTGAAAACTAGCTAATGGAAGCACTAGATCACAAAAAAGTCAAAATAAAGGACGCATCTAAGGGTGAAAACCTTTTTAAGGCACCTAAGGATGGGATACTTGACACTCTTCCTAAACACTATAGGAGCGATCACCCATATTGATTGATCCCACTCAATCAATCAACATTAGTACAAAAGAAATGACTAAAAACATACACCTAGCAGAATCTATAACAGAAGAAGAAAAACCAAAGTTTATCAAATTCTTTAAAGAAAAGCAAATCAATTTTGCTTGGTCCTATGTAGATATGCCTGGGATAGATCCAAACTTAATCATGCATCATTTATCTATTGCGCTAGGAGCTAAGCCAGTCAAGCAAAAGTTAAGAAAGATGAATCCACATGTAGCATTAATGGTCAAAGTTGAACTAAAGAAGTTATTAGATGTCATATTTATTCGACCTATAGACTATGCTGAATGGATTTCAAACATTGTGCTAGTTTCAAAACCAGATGGAAGCGTCAGGATATGCACAGATTTTAGAGATGTTAACAAAGCTTGTCCAAAGGATGACATTCCTTTGCCCAACATCGACATAATTGTAGACCTCATAGCAGGCCATGCAATGCTATCATTAATGGGCGGTTTCTATGGCTATAATCAAATCAAGATAGCTCCAGAGGACCAAGATAAAATAGCGTTCACTTGTCCTTGGGAAACATATTGTTGGAATGTCATGCCTTTTGGATTGAAGAATGCTGGGGCAACTTATCAAAGAGAAATGATGACAATATTTCATGATATGATGCATACCTTCACAGAGGACTATGTGGATGATTTACTGGCTAAGTCATTTACCCGGACAAAACATCTAGGCATATTAGATAAAATCTTTCAAAGATTGGAGGAATTCCAAGGTAGGCTAAACCCTAAGAAGTGTGTCTTTGGGGTGACATCAGGCAAATTATTAGGCTACATTCTATCAACAAAGGGAATTGAAGTAGATCTAGTGAAGGTACAATCTATCATGGAGATGCCACATCCCAAGAACATTAGCCAACTCAGATCTCTACAAGGACAACTACAGTCTATCAGGTGATTCAAAGCCTAATTAGCAGATAAAAGTCTACCATTCAATCATTTGCTACATAAAAACATACCATTCAGATGGGAAGCCAAGTGTGCGGAATCATTCTATCAAATCAAACAATATCTAATGAATCCACCACTTTGGGTACCACCCATAGAAGGGAAGCCACTTATTCTCTACATATCAACAACAAACATATCATTGGGGGCACTGTTAGCACAAGAAGATCAAGAAGGCAGGGAACGAGCTATCTATTACATCAATAGAACATTGAATGGATATGAGCTGAATTACACATTCATTGAGAAGGCTTGTTTAGCTGTGATATTCGCCTCTCAAAAGTTCCGACATTACATGCTAGCTCACACAATCAAGCTATTAGAAAAAATTAATCCTCTCAAGTATTTACTCAACAAAGCAACTCTCACAGGTAGACTAGCTAAATGGGTCATGATTCTCAGTGAATTTGATATCCAATACACAGAGTGTCGGGCTATCAAGGGACAAGTAATTGTAGATCAATTAGCTGAAGCACCACTACCAGATAAGCAACCAATGGAGGTCAAATTTTTAGATAGGGATGCCCTTACTATTACCACCAAGCAATGGACCCTATACTTTGATGGTTCCTACACTTAACACGGCTCAGGTGCCAACATCTTGTTCGTCACTCCTGAAGGACACACCATACCAAGATCATATAGACTCATGTTTCCATGCACAAATATCATCGCTGAGTATGAAGCACTGGTCACAAGAATCAAAATGGTCATGGAATGGAGAATCATAGAATTGAAAGTCTATGGAGATTCCCAACTGGTAATAAATCAGATCAACAATGAATATCAAACAAAGGATGACAAGCTGCTGCCATACAAAAGAATGGTGGATGACTTCAAACAGAATTTTGTACACATCACCTTCAAGCAAATACCAAGGTTGGACGACAGAGCAGCCAATGCAATGGCTACTATTGCTTCACTATAACAAATTCCAGAGCAACAGAGTCGTTATGAGTTTCTGGTAGAGCAACTATTTTCCCCAGCCTATGACAATTCTGCATCCCATGTTATCTACGCCTTAACTGGTTTAGACTCTCTTTTATACGGGACAATATATGAGTATCTTAAAACCAATACCCTATCCATTGACATATCTCGAAATAAAAAACACTTTATCCAGCAAGCCGCCCGTTATACCTTAACTGCTAATACCCTTTACCGTCGAGGTCTAGATGGTACTCTTCTTCATTGCCTTGATCATAATGAATATGACTCTACTTTATACAAACTTCACGAGGGTATCTGTGGCACACATTCAAGTGGTCCTACTCTCACTAAAAAACTTTTGAGAATGGGATATTACTGGCCAACAATGGAGAAAGAGTCTTACCAATTTGCAAAGAAATGTCCTAAATGCCAAATCCATGACAATCTCATCCATGCACCAGCACAAGAATTGCAGCCATTTACAACATCTTGGCCTTTCTGTTAGTGGGGACTTGATTTAGTAGGAAAAATACATCCTTCCTCTTCAAATGGACACAAGTTCATTATCACTGCAACAGAGTATTTTACAAAATGGATTGAAGAAATCCCAATGACCACAGTAACTGGAAAACAAATTGCCTCTTTTATTCTCAATTATCTAATTTGCAGATATGGCATCCCCAGTTCTATTATAATAGACAATGGGCATCCCTTAAAAAATCAAGATGTACGAGAATTATGTGAACGATTCAAAATCCAACATCATTTTTCTACACCTTACTACCCACAGGGGAATGGTCAAGCAGAGGCATCAAATAAAATAATATTGAAAATCCTAAAGAAGACAGTAAATGATGTAGGAAAGGATTGGCATGTGCAATTCAATTCGGCACTCTGGGCATACAGGACTAGCATATGAACACCTATAAGAGCTATGCCATATATATTGGTGTATGGATCAGAAGCAATTTTACCTCTTGAGGTAGAAATTCCATCACTCAGAGTATCTTTAAAAGGCCTCATTCCAGATGAGGAGTATCGGGTCAACAGATTGCAAGAACTCGAGCTTCTAGATGAAAAATGCCAACATGCCTATAATCACCTCAAAGCATACCAGCAGCGCATGTGTAGAAGCTACAACCACAAAGTCATCCCTAGGATTTTTAAAGTCGGTGATCTCATACTCAAAGAAAATCCCAGAAATCAACATGATCGAGAAAAGAAGGGGAAATTTGAGCCTAACTAGTTGGGTCCCTATGTCATCATATCAGCCTATGGATCAGGTGCCTATCAACTTACAACTTCAGAAGGTGATGTGCTCGATGAACCAACCAACAACATCCATCTGAAGAAATTCTATACTTGAGTGGTCAAATGCACAGAAAAAGTGAAAAATACAAAAAATAAAAAAATCACAAAAATAACAAAAAAAATCAAAACAAAAAGGTGCAATAAAAACAAGTGGTGAAAACCTGGCAACATGCACTATTTGTGAGGGAACAAATCCTCTATCTATCATTACTCATATCTTTTTGTATTCGAAGTCAAAACTACTGGCCATCGCCCAACACCTTTCACGCAACATCATCCTAGACATACTTAGCATAGTCACTGTCCTTGCTTATCTAAAGATCAATTCATTATATCCCACCATGGCTTGGTAATCACTATACATATCCACATCGATCGGTATCTATAACTAGGGGCAACATTCATTTGACTTCAAGCAAGCAAGAATCGCAGCATGCCAAACAAATCCCGTCAAGCCAAAGCTCAAATAGCCGAGAAACCAAAACACTGACCCAATTAACAACTTCAAAACACACGATGGATGATTTTCTTAAATATACTTTGTTTACATCTCGCATAAAGTTTTGACTAGTTTTACACTTGAAATTTTTGAATTATTGGATCTCCTAAATTTTCTCAATGATGCATCGAGCTAGACGAAGTGGCCAGAGAGTCTTATATTTTTTTGGTTTTCTGTCTGTGAGGCGATCACTTGTACTGTGAAAATCTTGTCTTGAGATGTGATTCGAAACATATCACTGGACATTATTCCACTTTGCGCATACAAATGGTTTAATCTTGTTTGTTTATATGCAAGCAACACTCAGGTCGTCTTGGTTCAATTATACCTTGACGCTTGTGCCATCTTGCAATATCAAAGTCCATGTAAGTTTTTCTCAGGTCAATATGGTTCAATTATACCATTATTCTTGTATTAAATTTCAACATGTCAAAATCTCAATGATGATAAACAAAAATAAAGAAAAAACATATGAATATACGAGAATGACAATGAGAAAAAGAGGATGATCAATTTAGTTGCATATCATTTTAAAACTTGCATTAGTTGCATATCATTTTAAAACTTGCATTAGTTGCATATCATTTTAAACTTGCATTAGTTGCATTATCATTATCATACATCTCATTTTCAAGATACATCTCACACCATATCATTATTATACATCTCATTTTCAAGATACATCTCACATCATAGCATTATCATACATCTCATTTTAAAGATATATCTCACATCCTATCATTATCATACATCTCATTTTCAAGATACATTTCACATCATATCATTATCATACATCTCATTTTCAAGGTACATCTCACATCATTATCATTATCATACATCTCATTTTCAAGATACATCTCATAAATCAAATAAGTCATCATAAAAATCTATCATTATATCATTGCATCTTCATCATCAATCATATCAATCAATATCAAATCAAAAGCATTTATCTAAAAGAATCACATCATCATCATAGAACCATCATATCAATGCATAAATCATCATCCATAAACACATCACATGTGAAACATAAAATTGGTGTTGTATATATACCTCAAAAAATGGTCAAAATATACAAAGGATGTCATGTCTGTCAAAATACAACACAATGATCAAAATACAACAGAGAAAAGTCTCTCAGATATGACTATCTCCTGAGGCTGACGATCTCGCAACAGATGTCCTAGCTCCCAGATCTTTGGGTGGATCACGTCAAGAAAGCCCTGTAACACCTTTGCTCTCTGTCCTTGACTGACTCTGAGCTGATCGACTAGTAGTAAAACTAGGAGCCCTCTGCTCTCTAGGGACTAGATCCTCATACAACCGCCTATAGTACTCAATCGCCATGGTCATGTATCGTATCTCCCTCAGTGTGTCTCTCATAGGGGAACCAACCGTCACTCTCTGCAGTCTCTCCGCTAGCTCCTCTACTCGACCTAGTTGCTCTATCACCGTATCTTGCTTTGCACTAATCTGCATAATCTGACACTGCTGAGCTAGTACCTGTGCCTGCAACTCCTGCACTGTAACATGCAACACTTGAATCTGTGAATCTTGTCGATGCGATGGTACCCTGATCTGCACTTGTACTAGGGTGGTAACACTACCTATCCCTATCCTAGGCCCCGATGGAGGTAAAACATCTGATCTCCTCCGCTGGGTCGGATGCCTAAACTCCTCTATGCCACCCACAACTGCTAACACCTCGCCTACTCTACCAACCCCGCTAGCTCCAAGAACCAAACCTCCCCTCCCTCCATCACCACCCGGTCATCTGACTAATCTGATCCTTGTTGGCATTCTACACTCTTATGAGAATAGTTGATGTTGTCATTGATGTCAACTAACTCGCAATCATCTGGCAACCAATCAATAGTTATCAGCACCGACAATAGACTTCTACATACACCAGCAAACACTTCACCGACAGTCGTAATAATGCATACCGACACTCAAGCCAACATGGAATAAACTTTTATTTATTGTTTTATAATGTAATTATCTCTTGTAAAAGCTGACATGGTATATTGTAAAAGACTCATATATGTATGAGATCTTATAGGTCTTTTTTTTGTAAGGAAGATAGATGATAAGTATAAGGCAATTTTGTATAAGGTGATATAGTTGACATCGAAGGTTTTGGTTATAGATTGAGCTTAAATCGATACTGAACCTGACATAGTTGATGCTGATTTGAGCAGTACATTGTATTGGATTTAATCATCCATTTTGTAAGTCAATGAGACTTCTATTTTGTAGTTGAGTAGTGAGCTCTAGGCTCTTGGCCTCCCTGCATGTGCAGGCCCCTCATGTAAGTAATATTTATTCATTGGCCAGTGAGTCAATATTGTGGGTCACAAATCCTGTTGAGGTTTTTCCCACACCGGGTTTCCTCGTTAAATATCTTGTGTTATGGTATGTTCTCTATGCTGTCTCTGTTATTCTTATTTGCTGCATTAATTCTTATTTCCCGATACATTGTTTTGGGATGCAAAGTTCTTAATAAGTATAAATATTCTGTCAATCGGTTAGACACTTATTCCCCCCCCCCCTCTCAGTGCCTTTGGGACTATCATTCATTCTAACAATCCTCCCCCCTCTCCTCCATCTCCCCTCCCATCTCCCTCTCTATCTCCTCTCCTCCTCCTCTATCTCCTCTCCTCCCTCCATCCCCTCCTCCAATCCTCCCTCTATCTCCTCCATCCCCTCCTCCAATCCTCCCTCTATCTCCTCCATCCCCTCCTCTATCTCCCCGTCTCCCTCTACCACCTCCCCTCTTATCTCCACCGTCATCTCCTCCATCATCCCCATATCCCTCCTCCATCCCCTCTCCCTCCTCTCTCCAACTCACTAGCCTATCTAGCTACTCATCCTCATCATCGTCAAAGGTAGGAATCATCTCTGCCGGATCTGATATCCATGCCACGAAGAACGCTGCAAAATCCTCCGTCATCCCATCATCCACCACTATGAACCGGTAATCCCATATCTATCCAGCCAAATGCATGTACTCCTCCACAGCTGCTGCACTATCAATAGTCAGACCCCACTCTGGCACATCCTGTCTCCAACGAGCATATAGGCATGCTCCCTGCGGTATACCCTATTGTCGACCATACTACCACTGAACTCGGCTATGCAAGAACCTCTGAATGATAAAAGGCATCCGCCCAATCAGGTATCTTGACATGTAAACATAGGGCATCTCTAGCCCATCCTCAACCCATACCTCGCAGTCCATATACAGTCTCCAGATGACCATATCAATATCATCCAACACCCTCCTTCAATGCTCTAGTTTGCCCAGCTTTCGCTGGACAACTATACATGTATACCCATATGCATAGGCTCGACCAATTGGCCTATCCCTATCTGCAAGTGGCCTCGCTGCAGGAATGTTCTCCCAAGCCCACACCTGTAGTAATGTAACCCCGATTGATAAACTCGTGTATCCCAAATACACTACCTGGTGCAGCTCCCTATATAGGTGTGCTAACATATAGGATCCCCAAGCGAACTTGCATCCTTGTGTCACCATGACCTCCAACACCAATCCCTAACCCACTGCCAATCCCTTTGACCTATGGTCGGGACACAAGAATCCACCTACAAAATTTGCCAGTACAGATGGTAGTGGAGCATAATCAAAATCTATGAACTCCTACCAAGGGATCTCATATCCGCAAATCTGATCATCATGGAATATCTGGCAAAGAGCCTCTGTCCCATCCTCCTCCATCTGCTCATATGACAATAATGCCCCAATCACTGGAATCCGCAGAATCTGATAATAGTCCTCTAGAGTGACTATTATCTCGCCAGTAGCCAAATGAAAGGTGTTCGTGTCACTATGCCACCTCTCTGCCAAAGCTATCAGCAAACCCCAATTAATGATATATTGAGGCATGTCCAACAAAGAGGATAAACCAAACCTCTCAATAACATCTCTATCCGCCCGTGTCAAATGCGGAATCAAAGACCATGGTCTCGAAAATTGCTCTTGCGACTGAAGTACGCCAAGTTGTGCCTAGAAAACAACAAATATCCAACATTAGTTCCCACATCTATCTATCCGATATATCCAATCAGAACAAAATCAACTTGAAACAACGAAACATCAAATCAAGTTCCATATAAAAAATCAAGCTCCATATCGAAATCAAATCAAGTTCCATATCGAAAAATCAAGATCCTTATCGAAATCAAATCAAGTTCAATATCAAAAATCAAGATCCATATCAAAATCAATCAAATTCCATATCGAAAATCAAATCCCATATCGAAGAATCATATCAAAGACCCATAACGCAAGCACCATATTGAGAAATCAAATCAAAGACCCATATCAAAAATCAAGCACCCTCTTGAGAAATCAAATCAAAGACCCATAATGCAAGCAACTCACAGATCCATATCGCGAAAATCATATCAGGAACCATATTGGAAATCAAGAATTGGAACTAATATCGGACATCAAATTCAATTGCAAAGCAACAATCAAAGATCCAAATCAAAAGAAAATCAGGATCCTCATTCAACAAATCAATTAGCTTGACACTTCATAAACGAAAGCAATTCCAAACAAGACTCTCACATCATCATACCAAGACTTGGACATCAAAATTAATTGCAAGGCAAAAATCAAAGATCCAAATAGAAAGAAAATTAGGATCCTCATAAAAAACAAACACTCAATCTGGAAATCCATTTCAAAGCAGCAAAATCTGACATTTAGACAATAGGCACGACCTTGACACAACTCACCAGACACCTATTCACCCCTAAATCATCTCCCTCATCTATTTTTCCCCCACAATGTCATCTTCCCACTCCTTTCTAGCTATTTTCCTGCTCACACGCTAAGATAACCCTCCCACACACTACACTGGCACCTATGTGCTAGCTAAACTTGTCTACGCGCTAAGACCTTTACCCTATGCGCTACCCAAATCACCCCTCGCGCTAACCTAAGAATCCTATGCGCTAGGTTAACCCTACGCACTACCCTGTTCCCCGCATGCGCAAACCTGTTAGCCCTATGCGCTAGATCCCCCTATGCGCTACCCTAAACCTACGATGCGCTGCAAGATGACTCCCAGACACTACCCTAGCTAAACAACCCTATGCACTAAAGTTTGTATCATATGCGCTATGAAAGGAGTCCAACGTGCTAAACCATGAAAATTCAAAGAAAAAAAATAAAAATGTGACCAAAATCGATAAAACAAAAAGAAAACAGGGTAAAATTAAGATAACTTACAGGTGGACCATACGCGGCAGGCCTCCGATATTAGCGAACGCGCTCGAAATGATGAGAAGCATAGAGAAGCGACATTTTGCCACTCTCCATGTGTCACTCTTGCAAGAAGTCAAAAGTTGCAAATAATCCAAATAAAATCACTTTTTACCTTTTATAGGGTAAAAGTCAACTCGGGTTAATAGGTGGGGCATGTATTTTGCTCATTTTCTCACTTTTAACCCTATCCAACATCATTTTTTTCAGGAGATGAATTAATAAACTTTGCATTCAACACAATCAAAATTAAAAAATGCAATCAATTCAAAAAATGATTATTAAATCACCAAAAATTTTCAGAATACTTGATTCATCTCCCAAGGAGGCATCATCAATATCGTTCATCAAATCTAGGGCACGACATCATCATATCGACATCTCGACACAAACATCATATCCAGAAAATTTTTCTTTGAATCAACATGTGCACACACGTCACTTCAAAGAGGGGCAAAATATAGATGTATAAAAATGACCACTTTCTTAAGTGAATATTTAATATTCATTTTACTCTCATTCCTCTATTTAATTAAATTATTCACATTCATCTATTTGATTAAATAAGTTATTCAATTTATTTAATTAAATTCACCTAAGTCTTTTCTACCCTTTTAACTAAATAAATCACTTTATTTAATTAATTCCCCTTTCTACCCTTTGTAATTAAATTTACATTGAATTAAATTATTCATTGCAAATAAATAAATCTAATTTATTTATTTAAATCCCCACTTGTATTTATGCAAGTTGCATCTATTTTAATTGAAATAAAGTAATTTATTTTTAATTAAAATTACCCTCCATCCACTTGCATTCTCCTACATCTCCCACTTGCCTCTCTAAACCCCCTTCTAGATTATTCTAATCATTTCTAAATTAGCCTAGCATATCCCCTAAATATTGTCACATCCCTAAACAAAGGGAAGTCACTTCTCAAACCCTAAGTCTTTGAAAACCATTAAAAGCTTTATGTCTTCAACAAGTTAACTTTGAAAGTCTTCCAAACCATTAATGGTTAACTCAACCCTCTTGCATGATTAGAGACTTTCTCTCTAACTCAACCCACATCTAACCCAGGGGTCTCATCAATCATTCATTGCTTTGACCATGGTTATTCCTTTAACCCTTGAACAAGACTTTATCCTTAGGGTAAAAGCTTTGTCCAATGGATAACCTTAACCTAACCTTAACCCTTACCCCATAAGGTAACCATGAGGTCTTCTTAAGAATTTAATGCTTCTTACATCTCCTCTCAAGCATTTTTATATTGACAATTGTCACCATTTCATTGGTGAGAATTGTAAACATGGATTGATAACTTTCAATCCTAGCCCTTGTTAAGATTATCCAATCTTGACCCTTCATTGCCCCATTTTTCCTATAAATAGAGCCCTCATTCCTCCATTTTCATATCCAAGTCTTTAGTATCAAACTTTTAGACATTTTACCAAGCATCTAATCTAAATCATTTTAATCAAGCATTCAACCTCTCTTTGATAATCTTCATAGCATCTTAAATAGGCATTTGTTTTATCACATAATAATCATCTTAGACTAGTATAGAATGTTAGGATAGTTTTGTTACTAATCCTTTCATTTTGTTATCATATCCATGCTATTTTAAATCATGTTAGACTCAGTATCGTGCATAACTAGGAATGCATCCATGCTAGATTGACCAATATCCCTCATTTTCATGATTGTCATCCCTAAGTCACTTTGCTCAGTGATATGAGAGCAAAGGCATTGGCTTGAGGGGTCTTGTGAAATAGAGAACAGTGGAACATCCCTTAGGAAGTTGAGTTATTCAATATAACTCCATAACTTGCACCAAGAGTCCCATTGGTGTGTGGACCGGTTTGAAATCACATTTCTCGTTTCATTCCCCCACTTTTCCCGCACACAAGAACAATACTGATAATGTTTATTTTGTTGAAGGTTTAAGGCACAATATTTTGAATGTAGGACAATTGGTAGATAAGGGATTTCAATTACAGTTCAAGGATGAAAAATGCAAAAAAAATTAACAAATCTGGTTTGGAGATTGCAACCGGTACATAAACAAAAGGTAATATATTTCATTTGAATTATGGTGAGAAGACATGTTTAATTGCATAAATTGATGAGAGTTGGATATGGCATAAAAGGCTATGTCATGTGAATTTTGATTGCATTGTGAAGATCAGTTCAACTAAGGCAGTTAGAGATATACCTAAGATTGTGAAGCCCTATAATTCGGTATGTAAAGAATAGAAAATGGGTAAACAGGTCAGAACCTCTTTCAGGAGTATACAAGATAAATCTAATGATGTTCTTGATCTTATTCATATTGATTTGTGTGCCCCTGCTAGATTTAAAAGTTTTCAAGGTGATAGATATTTTATGCTAATCATTGATGATTATTCTAGAATGATGTGGGTTACTTTTCTAAGGGAGAAATCTGGAGCATTTGAAAAGTTTAAAATCTTTAAGGCTAAAGTTGAGACAAAGACATGATTGAAGATTAAATGTTTAAGGTCATATCATGGTGGAGAATTAACATCCGGTGAGTTTAATAACTTTTGTGAGAAGCTTGGTATAAGGAGACAATTGTCTACTGCCCGGACACCTCAGCAGAATGGAGTTGTGGAAATGAAGAACAAAACTATTTTGGATGCTGCTAGAATAATGATGATGGAAGCTAGTATACCTCATATCTACTGGAGAGAAACAGTTGCACAACGGTTTATACATTTAACAGAGTATATATCAAAGGAGAAATCGGTAAGACACCTTATGAATTATGGTTTGACAATACACCTACAGTTAAGTATTTCAAAATCATTGGCAGTAAATGTTATATCAGGAGAGATGATATCATTGGGAAATTTGATCCTAGATGTGATGAAGGCATATTTCTTGGCTATTATAATGAAAGCAAGGCATATAGATTTTATAACAAGAGATTGCAAATAATTGTGGAGAGTGCTAATGTCAAGGTGGATGAGCTTAATAGAAGTCAAACCAAAGTTTATGAGCAAGAACTGATAGTGGAAATGATTATATCTAAATCGGTAGAATATTTACCGGAATAGTGTTGAACAAGTTACTCCTCCAGTATCAGAAAATTCAACAGTAATTGAAGAACCGAGAAGAGGAACAGAGAGTCAGAAGACTCCTAGGTATGTGAGATCTAATCATTCAGAAGATCAGATCATTGGGGATAAGAACAATGGAGTGATGACAAGAAGAAGACTGACAACTAATGAGGTATGTTTAATTTCTCAAGTTGAACCGGTATCATTAATTGAAGCATGTAAAGATAAATGTTGTTTGAAAGCTATGGAAGAAGAATTAGATCAGATTGAGAAGAATAACACATGGACTTTAGTTCCCCGACCAAAAAATAAGAATGTTATTGGAACTAAATGGGTTTTTAGGATTAAATTGAATGAGGATGGTCAAGTTGTAAGGAATAAGGCTATATTGGTTTGTAAAGGATATTATTAGAAGGAAGAAATTGATTATGGTGAGACTTTTGTACCTGTAGCTAGGATTAAAGCTGTAAGATTATTTCTTGTCTATGTTGCCCATAAAAACTACAAGGTTTATCAGATGGATGTTAAGTGTGAATTTTTGAATGGGGACCTTGATGAGGAAGTTTATATTGAGCAACCTGATGGTTTTTCACTTTAAGATGATACAAACATGGTTTGGAGGTTAAGGAAAGCTTTATATGGATTGAAACAAGCACCTAGAGCTTGGTATGCAAGGTTGGATAAATATCTTTTGAAGATTGGTTTTACTAAGGGTAATATTGAGAGTGATTTATATTATAAGATCACTGATGATGATATACTGATTATTGAAGTATTTGTTGATGATATCATTTTTGGAGCAGAAGATAAGTTATACATGGAAGTTTCTAAGAATATGGAGAAAGAATTTGAAATGTCTATTATGATTGGGGAAATTAAATTTTTCTTAGGTTTGCAGATTACTCAAACTGATAAAGATATTTTCATCTGTCAAACTAAGTATGCTAGGGAATTATTGAAGAAAATTGGTATGGGAGATTCTAAACTGGTAAGTACTCCTATGGTTACAAGTGAGAAATTGACAAGGAAAGATGTTTCTGCACCGGTAAATCCTACAAGATACAAATCTATGATTGGAGGTCTACTTTATTTGACTCAGAATAGGCCTAACATGATGAATGTTGTTTGTAATGCATCTAAATTTTAGAGTGATCCTACATAAAAGCATGGGAGTGCGGTGAAAATAATTTTTAGATACTTGCAAGGTACATCTGAATATGGTTTGTGGTACCCTAAGGATGATGACTTTACTTTATGTGCATATACAAATGTTGATTGGGCCGATGATGTTGATGACTAGAAAAGTACTTTCGGTGGAGCTTTCTTTCTTGGAAAGAAGTTGGTTTCATGGATCAGCAAGAAATGGTCATGTACTTCTTTATCTACTGCTGAAGCTGAGTATGTTGTTGCTGCTACTAATTGTACACAAGTTTTATGGATGAAGCAAATGTTGAAGGATATCAAAGTACATTGCACTGGACCGATAGTTATTCACTCTGATAACTCTGCTGCTATTGACATATAAAAAAACCTGGTATTTCACTCTAAGACAAAGCTCATATCTATCAAGTATAAATTTTTGAAGGAGGTGGAATAAAATGAAGTTATATTGGTTTATGTGAACACTAAAGAGTAGATCGCAGGAACCATTTAAGTACTTGAGAGACAAGTTAGGGGTTTCTGCCCCTCCGATAGGGAGCTGATTGATGTTTTTTGGTGTCAGTTTGATATGTATTATTAGAGATATTATTCATTCTAGCATTGATGTAGGGATGCTACTGCTTAAGGGGAGTAGTTAGCCTTGTGATTTAGTGGTTTATGTTTTTGCTTTGATATTTATGTCAGATTTTTGGCATTGATGTCAAAGGGGGAGAGATATTGATGTGAAAAGCTTGAGTTGTATACATTAGGGGGAGAGATATATGTGTAATTCAGATCTTTATAGAGATGTCATTTATAGGGGGAGTTTGGTCTTTGTTTCAGAACTTCATTGCCATATCTTTATGTGGGAGATTGTTGGTTGTCTTCCATTGGGGGAGACTTGTTTGGCATTTCTTGGTACTTAGATGTTTTTCATATCTAGTTTTGCCATCAATGCCAAAGGGGGAGATTGTTGGACATTTGGAGGAATTGATTATGTGTTGCATTTATGTTTTGTCATTGATGTCAACACTAGCTGTTTTGGATGCTTTACTGGCACCCTTCTGGTCCTGGTAGGTTGAGTGGTTTCTGGTTGGTCTGGATCCAGTATGATTTGATTATGGAATTGGCTTACTCATGTTCATACTTAGTCAGTTGGTTTTGGTCTGGTGATCGGATGCTATCCTGTTTGCTTGGAAGCTTGCTTTGTGGTTCCGACGAGGGTTTCACCGACGAAGATTTTAATGAAGGTCTTTGATGATATGCATAAGTGGTGTTGGTAAACCTTCAGGTATGGATTCAAGATTATGATGGTGATCATGTTTGATACTTGGCATATTGGGATCATTGCTTTAGCGTGTGGACCTATATTGGGTCCTGGTTGATCTAGGTTATGGACCGACTTAATGTAACGTGTGGATTGGACCTCTCGATGTGTTTCCAGGATGTCTTATGAGTTGGATATTATTTGTTTGGTCTAAGGCCGACATGTTTTGTAATTATATAATTGGTTTATTGTCTGGGGGCCCCATGATTGTTTATGGTCGAGGGTTTGTATATATATGATGTGAGATCTCATTATAGATGATGGTCATGGAATGGGATATGGATATGTAATGTGCGAATAATGTAATATCATTTAGGCAGAGGATTTTGTAAATCATTGGAGATAGAGTTGGGTTTATGTAAGAGGATTTAGACCTTCGGTATTGAGCTTAACCAGAACTGTACTCAGACATAGGAGATGTTATCTTCACAGTTCATTCGTTCTTCCAGATTGTAGTCTGGATTTCTATGTAGTCAATGAGACTCCTTTTGTGATGAGCAGTGTTCTCTAGGCTATTGGCCTTCCTGCAAGTGTAGGCCCCTCAATTGTAATTCACATTCTGCATAAGTATTATCTGACTGTGGGTAGGATTCTGATAGGGAGGTAGTGCAAGTGGGTTGCCCAATAGGCTTGTATGTTATTAGGTGATAGGTCCTTTACTAGTTTCAAGGTTTTGTTACTTAAATCAGAGTGCAAGAGGTTTATAGATAACCTAGCAACTCTCCTTGTTCCACCTCCCTAAGACAAAAACTTCTTGGTTGCTCAAGGGCTTCAACTCCATAGTTGTTGGCTTAGTAATCTAACACCTTACTCACTCAATTGGGATTCATTCCCTCTGTCCTTGATCTATTTTTTGACTGCACAAGGTCTTCTTTTATTGAATTGCAAGTTTGTGTAAAGTTATACCCCCATGGGTGTCTTTGGCCTTCTACGTTTTGGAGTGTAGTGATCCTTCTCAAGTGCTACAACCAACTTATGGAGTCTACGTCACCAAATATGTTCAATGTATGCAAGAACAACTTGTCTCAACTAGATTTAATGGTTTTTATGCTTTACAACCCTCTTTGGTGCACCCGATTTGACAAAAACCAATTTTTAGGCCTAAAACGGGCTACAAAGAATTAGCCCTCCTTTTGGGGTTTTGTGCTCACCCTGCTCCAACGATGGAATTACAGACTGAAAGAATCTCATATATGGATACCTTTTTGGGATTTCTTGAAGATTTTCTAAGTTTTAAGGTCCATTAAGCCTTCTCCATGACTGTCCCAAAAATGGGTACAAAAAGGAGGGTTTGTAAGGGTTTTGGTGGCAAACATTGACTAAAAAGTTGGAGACCTTCAATATGAACCATAAAAACTTGGTTCTATCATGTTACATGCTAATTAGGCCATGAAAAGACAGTTTTTACACCTTCCAAGGGTTAGGAAACAAGATTTACAAAAGTTGCTCATAAGGAGCATGCAACATTGACAACTTTTCCATTATTGCTGTCTACAAACACTTCTTTAGTATGAAAACCAATTAAATTCTAAAACATGAGAACATGTCTATCATTAGAGACACAAAAGTATCACACTAGCCTTGCACAAAAGGTATTAGGCAATTACAAACAAAGAGTTGTTCACTGTCAAGGAAATCTTGACTGCTTTTTTGCCTTCTCACTGTTTTTCACTTTGGACCTGCACTTTACACTGTCAGAAACTCTTTTTTAAAGGTCTAATTAGTTCTTTTTAGCAATAATCTATCATTGGATTCTTGATGTCCTTCATACCTACCACTTGGAAGAGGAAGATTACAAAAACCAATCAACCAAGAATACAAAAATCAGTCATAAATGACTGTGACAGCCAGCTGGGCATTACAACCTTGCCTAAAGGATCATTAATTGATCTTTGGCAACCTCAAGACCCATGGGCAGGGTCAAAAACCATTCCTTGATCTTGTTTGCAAACAAATAGAGAGAGGTACAATGCTTTACAAACTCCAATGTATGGTGGAGAGTAAGCAAGTGAAAGGAAATTAACTCCAAAACAGTGACTCACTGTCTTTTACATTATTTTCACAAACTAAAAATGAAATCATCCTCATATGGATTAGAAATACTCTTTGCCTTGACATAAAACCTTAAACATCAAAGCAAGTCTATCCATCTAATAGATGCATTTGCTATAGAAGAGCAAAACATCAAATTTCTTCAAAGACCCTAGCCAAATGGCACACTTGCCTAGGGCTCCATGGCCACAAAACTTCTTGCACCTGCATTTTGGAAAGAAAAACATGTATATACATATCTTACAAGTTGACCAACTAGTTCTTGAGAAGCCATGAACATTTAGGGCTTCAAGAAGCCAAGTTGGTCAAGCATCCTTGCCAATTTCCTAGACAAGGCAGTGAAACTGTCAAAACTAAATAATTTTGCACAAAACTCAAAACTTAATGAAATTAAATGCCACCAAAGGGAAAAGCTTTAGGAAACATAAGAGAACTAGAAAATTCAAAAATAGTATGGCCACGTACAGGAGGTGTACGAACTGCTGCTCACATGGAGTCAAAACATAGGGAAAACAAGGTAAAAAGTAGTGCAAACTTGCAAAACGCTTGATAAATCCGAATGATCAACCCTTAAAATGGTAAAAGAAGGAGAATAAATACTTTTACAAGTCAGTTATCCTCCCGTATGGACATGTACATGTCCAAGAGCACTTAAATTTGACATTTTGATGTCTAAATGACAACTTTTGATGCCTAGATGATGCAAGGTTGATCTCAAAGGCTACAAAACACCTAAGAAAACTACTCACACTACAAACCAAGCAAAAAACATGTATAAACACTTTCAAAACAAAAAACACATTAAAAACTCACTTTTTACAACATTTTGCCAAGCAACTCCAAACTAGCAACTTTGAGCAAAAAGATGAAAACAGGAAACATGACCACACAATGAGTTCAAAACTCATCCAAACAACTTAGAACAACTCAAAAACAACTTAAACAACCTTTCCAACTCAAAACAAACAAAAATCAAACCTGCTATCAAACTAGTGATGAAATGAAGGCTAGGTGCTCCTGCACCAGATTCCCACCGTGGTTTTTCCCTTTATCGGGTTTTCCACGTATAAATCTTGGTGTCATATGGATGGTATTTATTCTTTGATTATTATTTATGCTTAATTGGTTTAACTGCTATTCTGGTATTTGGTTTAAGCATTCCGGTATTAATGTTTTGGGTTCTGATATTAAAGTTTTAATTGCTAAATATTTTGGTAATTTGTGACAACTGATTCACCCTCCCCCTCTCAGTTGTCTTCCGGTTATTTGAACTGTCTAAAAAACACATGACCAATCATTCGCACATTACAATATAAAGTTAACATGTCACTGTGTTATGTACAACCCAGCTAACAGACGTGTCTATTTTGGCTCCAAAATGACAGTACAGATTGACTAACACGCGTATTAGTCGTGCATTTTACATCGTTGATTTTGCAATCAACGGCTGCGATCGACAAACCTGTCGCTAACACGGTGTATGAAAGGTCCGTTTTGGAGCCAAAATAAACGTAGCTCCAAAATGGACCTATCATACCAACGACATGCATCAACATACATGTTCGAGAATAAATATATATGCATATACATATGCTAGGCACCTAATAGCTACATGAAAGAGATAGTCATGTAAAATGTTTTGTTTCAAATTGAGCTTCTTTTACGTGGTCTTGACCTCATTTACATGTTATGGTTTGCATTTTGTGTTTAAAATCATTATGGTTTGCCTTTTGATGCAAACAAACTCCTGAAAATTAGGTTGTTGACTAGTTGATGCAACCATTCCTTGATTGTGTGTGACCTTATCTTATTTAGGAGTTGATCTATTGTTTGTTTGTAATCTTCATAGGATTTAAATTAGATGTGATTTATCTGTTACGCACTACTGTTACTTTGCAGTGTTCATAGGAACTGATAAGGGTTTTAGACTGTTGTTACGTGGTAGCAAATTGTAGGAGTTGATTAGGGGCTTTTGTGGAATAAAGAGGAATGTTGTGAACGAGGAGAATAGAGGTTTTCTTTTTTTGATGTAATGATCAACTAAGAATAATGGAAACAAAGCATAATATTTCCATAGTTTCTTTTATCTTTATTTTATTGTGTCTTTTTCCTCTGTATTGCAAAGGACATGTTTGTTGAATTGCAGGGTTAGAGGATCATCTACATCACCTTTTCTATATATATGTGTGTGTGTGTGTGTGTGTGTGTGTATTGCTTCATATTGACAACCTTTAGACAAATCAAACAATAAAAATGTGTTTGGTTGGAGCAACAAAATAGTTGACACTTCCAAACCATTCTATTTTTTCTACAGACAAGAAAAAGAACGACCATTTCATCTTTAACAACTCTGCTCACTATGAAAAACTGATGTATATAATTATGGAAAAATACATACATTTAAAATCTTCTAGATCTTCTTCACCTAGCCAACCCACAAATAGGGAACCTTGGTATCCTGACATGACCATGCTACAAAATAATTAATAATTTTCACAGACAGAACACAAAATGATATAGGAAATAAAAAAAATTGACATCTTGTCTTAGGGTTTCAAATTACCACAGTCGCCTAAGCCTCCACCCAAATCATTGTCCTCTTGACACCTCCCAACGGCTCCCCTCACAACCACCTTTGCGATACAAAAATGATAAAAAAAAATTGGAATGGAAAACACAGGGTTGAGGAAGGAATCATAAAACTATCATGTTATTTGTTAGGGTTTGAATTTACCCCTACACAACAATCTTCAAACGTCCCACCTACCTGTGCACTACGATACCTCCTCCCTACACATGAAAAAACCCGCATGTTAACAAGTGATAGCAATATACCCATACAACTCGCGTTATGCATGCGGTTTACTTTGTCCTCCCCTTCGGAGCCACAAATATTTTGACAATGCATACCTATAACTCTAATGGAAGTGCAACTCCCTCGCTCAATGATTCAACTAGGGACATTCAACCACAACGATCTCAATGGATTTTTTTGAATTATTTCCCCTCCTTTGTGAGAAGAGTTCGACATGCAGCTCCCGTACGAAATATATCCAAAAATTTTGAAATCGAGTTTTCATTCAAAATTAAAAAAAAAAAAATTTGAAAATTGTGCACATTACACGTGACCAACGATGTTAGTCACCTCGTGGACACCAAAAATGTTAACCGCGTGTAAGCTTTGATATTGCCGCGTCGCTCGATGTAACCGTCCAATTGTCGTGACATTGACTGGCAAAATGTTAACCGCGAGAAAGATTTTCCATCAAACGCAAAAAGGCAACATCATCCACGTCATCACGCCCGCAAATACCTCCATATCATTTTTGGGTCCCAGGAACGTCAATCTCATGACATTTCGTACTTGAATGGTATGCCTTCGGCATCATGTAGGGGTATGCCATTTTGGAGCTAGAATAGCTATAGCCACGTCGGTGCAGGCAAGTTGCATGGTTTGAAAATATCTTGAATTTTCTATGAAATTTGTCAACAAGAGGGAAAATCGACAACCCAAACCATTTCAATCATCTTACACTAGTTTTAGCAACTCTCAACCATTTATTTTGATAATCAGCTTGTCCATTTCATATAAGGGATGCCTTCGACATAATAAATTGTAATAAAAATTTATTATAAATAGACATAATATAGTATTTTAATTTATAATAATTCTATATTATTTTATAATATTTATATAAAAAATAAAATATTTTTTAAAAATAAGATACTATTGTTTTTAAATATTTTTAATAAGATTGTGTTAAATATGAATTTAGAAATTTGTCTCTCATAATAAATAGAATTTAAGATTTTAACATTTATTATTAATAATTATTAACTAATTATCATTTAATATTGATATGTAATATATATGATTTTCCAATACTTATTAGTTCATGTCTTGCATAGAACTATTGGGAGACAACAATTTAAAATGACGATTAATCTCCTTTCACTCAGCCAATCAACTTGTAAGATTTGTTACCTAAATTTATATTTACCTATGTGCAATGAAGAACTTGCACATTTTTACAAAACATTTTTGTGTGATATAATTTGTTTGCAACATCTACTATGTTTTTCAATGCGTTGTAGGAATTAATCATTTCGTGAGGCAAGAGGGAAAGAGAGGTAGGTATGGTAGCAAAAGTCAAGGTGTAATGACAAAAGTTAGTAAGAACATGCAGTGTAGAATGCGTTTGGAAAGGCATGCAACTGATTTTGCCCCGTGGTGCATGTAAACCTTATGTGGAAGCAAATAATATATGAAAATGAAGCAAATAATGTGATCTCCAAGTTTTATTTTTTCGCACAGCAACCTCCTACTTATTGTGTGTGTGAAAAAGTGGAATAAGTCTGCAAGTTGTAAGACACAACAATTCAATTAAGTCATTACATGTATGGTTAGACGAATATACACATGAATAATAAAACCATAACAAATCGACCCATTGCTTTCTTTAAGATGCAAGTATAGACTTGCTCCCAGATTTGTATAAGCAATACCAGTGACTAGACTACACCAAGACGAAGAATTTAATCTATATGAGCATGAGATTAAGCTAAATGGATGCAAGATTATGCTAGATGGATGAATATTAAACTATATGAATTCAAACAATCATAATTGAACTAAATATGAAAAAATAAATTAAACTAAGATGCAATAATCTTAAAAAGCAAGCACAATATCTTCAATGACTCCAGAGCAAAAACTGTATAAAAACGATAAATCTCCAGGGTGTTTTGAATGAGAGATGAAGGCTGAATTTATAGAGAATCACAAGAGAGATCAAGAAAAAGCACAATTTAGGATAATTGAAATAATTGAGAAATCAAATTCAGTTAACCTTGAGATAGATTCCAATTATAGTTTGATTGAAATGCATTCAGATTATAAGTTCAATTTTGCATTAGAGATAATTTAATTAATTCCATGCACTTGAGATGAAAATAGGCAATTCCATGCAATTTTTTGATTTATTCAAGAAAAGAGTCTTTTTAATTCAACTGAATTTCTTTTCTCAAAATTTTTGAGTTCCAATTTTAGAGAATGATTAAATTCCTTTAATTGCTTTTCTAATTTCAAGTTTTCAATTTAGAAGAAAGATATAATATCTAAAGTTTGATTTCTCTCTCAATTCAATTCTTTTATTTTATTTTCAATTCAACTCTTGCTTTGTGATTAATTCCTCTTTTGTGATAAATTAATTCCTTTTTTATGATTAAATGGCAAATTAATTAATTAATTAAATATGCTAGGATATTTAATAAATTAAATAGGATAATTGATCAAAATTATTTTTTTGGAATGATTTAATTAATTAATTAAATATTTAATTAATATAGAATAATTCACTTGCCATGTAACATTTAATGATTGAAGAATTAATTAATTGTGTGCTCAAAGTTGATTTAATTGCCTTTGGTTAGGACCTTGGTGATGTTGTCGAAATTAGGGGTCCATGGTTTAGGTGACCAATTTTAGGGTATTACACTTATAGTCTTGATGGTGAGGGTGCCAATGCAAGGATTATGTTGGAAAAAATAGGGAGCAAGAGCCACGCCAAGAACAATGGCCAAAACAAGAACCACCACGTTCATGTTCTGGACACCAAGCACAACAACAACATTGTGGCCATGTATTGGCATCATCCTTATGCCAAGTTTACGCTACTTTATTCGCAAGGCAATGTTGTTGATTTAGGGCAGATGTATGACTTCTTTTTGCAACTCAGGAAGCATCTCCTATCAATTATTGATGGAGATTTCAAAGACTTGCAGTCAAATTAAGTGAGCATCTTCACCAAATCTTAGTTTAGATTTAATTTTTTGGGAGATAAATTGCTTAGATATCTCCTAATTCAATTTGTGTGTGTTCCACGCAGAGAATACAACACAAGCATGTTGATGTCAAAGGACTCAAATTACATGTTGCTAAGATTAGTTCAGGTATAATTTCTTATCATCCAATTTTGCCTTCTTGACATGAGCTTTTAGGTTTTTTTAACAACAATGTATCATGCCGCTTTAACAAGGGGATTGATGAAATTTAAGTACAATTCCAAATGTTCTACTTTTGCATGGATTTCCTAAAATCTGGTATTCCTGGCGTTATCAAATGGTTGTGCTAACAGATGTATGATTTCATGCAATAGCCCTTGATTTCAAAGGCTATGGACTCTCTGATTAACATTCTGAAATTGAGAAGACTGGCTTTGTAGATCTTGTGGAAGACCTGATTGATATCCTTAATGCCTTTAGTATTCAAATAGTAAGTACCCATAATTCTATTATATGAATTTCTATTTCTATTTGGATTCCCCAATTCACAACCCTAATGCCCCATTTCCCTGAATTTACATGTATTTGTTGTGGGTAAGGACTTTGGAGGAATGGTTGCATGCATTGTCAGTTTGGCCCAAGAGTGGTTTTTTTATAACTAGCACCAAATATCAGTTTAAATAGGCCCAAAATTTCCTGGATCATACTTAAAAAATTTGCAGAGAAATTGTGATTCAATTTTTAAAGTATGACACTTGCAGATTTAATTATCGTTGCATTTGGGTGAGACTGTGTTGTAGGCCTTCCCCAAGTCTGCAACATGGACTTCCTAGATGCAGCAAAATGCAGAACATGAACACACCAAAAAAACACAAATTTGTGCTTTAAAATGCATCTAATCCCTCCAAATTTCTCACACTGTGTTTGCAATCTTGCTTGAGCAATCAAATGTGATTGAAGGGGCAAGTTTTTGCAATTTTATAAGTTCCAAGTCTCTTTTTTTTTTGGCTACTTTTTTCCCAAGTATTTTTAGAATTTGTTTTCTTTCCTAAATGCTTCATTTGCATGTTTATGAATTAGGTATGTTTGTAATGCATTCAAATAATAATCAATGTTGTTTAATGCTATTTTTACTTTTTAATTTTATTTTTAATGAAATGACTGCTTTTAAAATAAATATATGGTTTAGAGTAGTAATAATAAGAGCTTTATTCAATTTTTAAAGCTATTTCTTCATGTTTGAAATGTTTTTCAATTAATTTTGTTGTTTTGTATTTAAAATTTGCAATAAGTCCCATATTTAGACCGTCATTTTATTTTTTAAAGGAAAGACTAATAGGTAAAGCATATATTTCATGATTTCATCTCACAAATCATGTTCACTTATATGGAACTTTAGAGTATAAAACTCACGTCCATAGAAAATAGATCTAAGTAAGGTCCTTGAAGATGTTGTGCAGATACCCAATGATAGATAAAAACCAACCTTGGTTTGTGAAATTCAATACGCCTTTAAGCCATAGGTCTAATCAGTTATCTTACTGCATTCGAAGTTACACAATTATCTAGTGTTACTTGATCCATCAAAAACTCATGTACGTGTCAAATGTTATTTGACTAACCCATTTCAACGAATAGATAAGTGTCACTTGGTCAATTACCAACACTTTTAATTATGTCAAGTGTCAATTGACTAAGTATATCAAACATGCATGAATCAGGTGTCACTTGATCCCTTCATAAGTTCTTCATTATATCAACTATCACTTTATAATCATGAAGCTCGAGTAGTGGCAAGACATGTTGTGTCTTCTTGAATTCCAGTGTTCATTTCTCTACATCAAGTGTTACTTGATTAGTTTGGAACAACCTTTCTGTGTGAATACATGTCACGTCTACCATGAAATATTAGCTCCCTTGTAGTGCATCAAGTGCTACTTGATCAATGCAAAAGTTTTGTTGCAACAACTCTAATCAAATCCCTTTACAACTTTGGGATTCTTATTTTCTATCTAGTGGATCTCACTATAAGAGTTTTCATCACAACCATTCTACCAAGAGAAAATTAAGTCTAAGAATATGCTTGATGCATGTGTTGCTCATTTTGAAAACTGCTACAATGGGTTTTCTTCTTTTCAATCCTATGAAGCTTATGAAAATCACCCTTCTTGTTTCTACAAGTTCAATGATAGGGATATACTTAACTAAACCCCTTCCCTAGATATCAATGTATAGTGTACAATAACATATTGATTGACTGAAGCTAATAAAAATTTAACTACTATCTTTCATAAGCTTCTTAGTATTTCATTTAGTTGAAGTTCTTCTATGATCACAAACATTAATTGCTATATGGCATTTCTACAACACCATCTATAATTGCCAAGTAATTAGGAATTCTAGGTTTATGAATATGGATGGTCATCAATGTTGTCTTTTTCTTAATATTTGTTACTTTGATGAGCCCAACTTTCTTAAAAAACTCTTTGGATTCATCAAATTAGAGTGCAATTTAAGGCTCTCACTTCAATTCCACAGGCAATTATCAACTCAACATGAGTACTAATTGATTTAGATTTTTATTACCAAAAGCTAATTTTCTTTTTATGGCTCTTTGAAACTTTTGTTTCATAAACTTACCAACACTTTTATTTTTTTGGTTCCAAGTGACCCAAATGACTCATGCAAATTTCATGATGTGGTATCTAACAACAAGCAAATCAAGCCTGATTTATTTGGGTACTGTAATGTTGAAAAAAAGGTAATTGATGGAGATATAGAGGAAATATTTCCTTCCCTCCAAGGAGAGATGAAAGTTTCACTTCGGATTCCCCTTCAAATACATTTTCCACATTACATTGGAAGAGGAGGGAAAATACACTAGATTCAACCTCTAGAAAAGGAGATTGAATTCTGAGTGACATAAGAACGGTAAGTTAATCCCCTCTTCTAAGATTGAGATCTAAATTGAGCGAATTGCGTACTTATGACCAAGTGAAAAAGTGACAAAGATCTGATTATAACTCGAGATAGAAGCATATGATGAAGTTGTGCACTTGGATCTGGCAATAATTGTTGAAATTTTGAGTTTGTTTGGCATTTTGCATAAAGATTGCATTAATGATATGTTGTCATTGATGTCAATTGAACGGGTAAATGGTATTCATGTTATTGCTGATATTGTTGTTTTTGATATTGGCTAGTAACCGGTAAGAAGAGAGTTGTAGAAGATGTTGTAACCAATATGTAAAGTTTGTGAGTTGAATCGGTGATCCGGTGTAAAGGGTTAAACCTTTCTATGTAATGTAACCGGTAAACCCTATCAGTTGTTAAACCCTAACCGATCAAGTTTGTTGGTTTATTATCTGATGAGTGGTAATGATGGAGACATATGTGATCATTGTATAAGGATAAATTCAAATTGGTTTGGCACGTTTTCTTATTGTCCAGGGAAGGAGCAAAGTGGATTGCATTTAATGCACAACGTGTGATGAGTTACAAAGTCCAATGGAGCAGTGATCATGGAGAGGTTGGAATTGTCTTGAAGAATGTGAAGAGATTGTCATGATTTCGAATGGTCAAGATTGAACCGATTTGTTTGTAATCTCAATGATGAGAATTAGGTTTTTGTTATGTTACCGACCTAATTGATTTGTATTTAAGGTTGATGAAGTTGTTTGTAAAGGTTGTTGGCAAGATTGGTAGAAAACCTATTGAGTGTGTGGTTGCCCAACCAGTGAATGGATCTACACTTTGAGTGAAGGTAGATTGAAGCTTAAAAGGATCTGATCAAGCAAAGATAGTGCTACTCAGACAAATCAAGAAAACCTGTTGTTTTATAATAATTACAACAGAAGTAAAATCCCTTAACCGGGTAAGCTCTAACAAGATTGGTTACTCATTAAATCCTCTAACAAGGTGGTCCATTAGCTTGGATTCTTAAATCCTCCAGCGAGGTTACTCCCAATAGGGTATTGTGCTTCTAACAAGGCATATTTGTAAATCCCTTAATCAGGTGATTCCTAACCGGAATTAGTTCTTACAGGCTTTATTGTAAAGCTCTAACAGGCTTTGGCTCCTAACAGGGTGAACTTCGAAAGAGTTCAAATAGCTATCCTTGTGAGTCCCATCTCACCGTGGTTTTTACCTATTTGGGTTTTCCACGTATAAACATTTGTGTCAAGTGGTGAATGCTTTTGTGTCTGTGATCTTATTTGTTGATTTGATTAACTTCTGATAAGGCATGTTAAGTATAAGTATTGAGAGATGAATATGTTGAGCTATGATTAAGCATTGTTGATGTTTACAAGATTGAAGGTGTTTACTGTTAAAGTTGTCATAATAGTTAAACCAGTTAATGTCAAGTATTCCTATGAATATTGATCTTGACTGAGATATGTTTACTTTGTTTGACTGAGTTTGAACTTGGGAACTTTGTATCAGTTTTTCAATATACTGATTCACCCCCCCTCTCAGTATTCTACCAGATACTTATTCTTTCATCATACCATCAATAATATGTCGAGACGAAGCCACCCTGCAAATTTGAGGAAAAGTTGCTCGGATCGTGGCGGGAATGTACATGGTCCTCTGAAAAATCCGTGAAATGAAAAGGGTTTTTCTACCTCTATAAATGGAGTAAAAATCTGAAAGTATAGTTGTGCACCTACAACCTACACACATAAAAGAGAAAGAAAAGTATTGGGATTGGGGGTTTGCCTTTAGGTCAAACCCCAGTTTTGGAATTAACCAAATGATGAAAGAAAGTACTTGCAAGTAAATGTAAATGAAAGACTGAACTATAAATCACCTCAAGGGAGGTTGTGATAGAAATGTTGATAGAATTTCTTGTATGAAGTTGAATGTTGGAATGAATCTCCTCTTCAATGGTTGAATCATTGACTTGAATGCAACACCTAGCCTTGAAGGGAGACTTGAGAATGCTCAATGCTGGAAAGGAATGCTTGAATGCTCTTGAATAATTGAATGTGTGATCTCATGTATCTATGTTATGCCAAAATGGAAGGAGAAATGCAACTTATATACATGTCAATTAGGTTTAATTGACTAATTTTTCTTCGTAGGCCAACACTGGGGGAGTTTTCCCGCTTAATGCACAACCACCAAAGCATAATTGAAAAGGGTCCTGGCCCAAAATGGGGTAGGGACACGCCCCTGTCTTGCCCTTTTTTCTAGGACAGGATGCAGTTTGGGCAGTGCAAAGGGCAAGCAAGATGCAGTTCTCAGGTGTCGAGCAAGTCTTCGGTCTCCAATCAGGCTTAGGGATTCAAATCGCATGTGTGAGGAACCTAATGTGCTCAACAATTGCAATGGTCGCAATTTCATGACACTACATTTAACCCCCACTTTAGCAGGAGTATAAGCGTATGCCAATACTGTTGGTAAAGTACAAGGAAACAAGATTGAAAAACTTCAACCACATCAAAGAGGCAAGATGAGCCAATCCCCTAGTGGAATAAGGATCTTACGACTTCGATTGACAAAGTAAAAGGGAATATCAAGAAGGGAAAAACCATGACTGCAAGTAGCAAGGTCCCCCTCACTATGCATCACGAAAAAGATACCAAAATTATAAAACAAAACCGAGTTCACTAAATAATTCTAAGTATCGAAAATAAAATATGAGTGGAGTGTATGCCCCAACAATAAAGCAATCATGCATGCCTTATCGGGAGCGATTGCTTTAAGGTAGGATACACCCAAGAGAGATAAGAGAGAGAGCACGTTATCACAAGGATTTAGCTCCCAAGTGAGGAATAAACCCAAGAATAATAAACATAAAACATGAAGCACGAGGTAGTTTCGATTTCCTCGGGGTCAATATGTTGTATGATAACTCATGTATATCATATATGTATATGTGCATATAATAATCGTCATTCCCCAAAGAAGGACACTACCTTGGAAGAAAGGGAAGAGAGAAGTCTTTTGAGTCAACATGAAAGAGACCAAAAGAGATCTCAATGCTTTGCATCATCCCCAAATAGATACTAAGGGAACAATAGAAGAACATGGACACACATAGAAGAATGGTCACAAAAGAACAAGAAAGGAGAGAGAGAGAAGATCTATAGTGCTAATATTGCTAATCTAGCATGAAATCCACCTCCCGATCTTACTGATTACTATTTTGGAAGGTGAGCAACATGCCAGAGGAGCGACATCGAGCACAACAGATGGAGCTATCACAAGATCCAAACGAGGACTATGCTCATGTGGTAAGTCACTTTGTTCGATTCTAGGAGCTAGGATTAGGGTTGTGAAAATTGAGTTGATAAATGCTTGTCCACATTAACATATTCATAATCACTATCATAAGCATTAGGAGTTTTATTACCATCATGAATAACATTTTCACTCATTTATTCATCAAAATATAGAGAAAGAAGAGCACGAATACGAATAGGAGTAAAACCATCACATGTTTTGTGCAACTTATGATTCAGAGATGTAGGTTGAACATCTTGCTTAGGAGAAAAGGGAATCATGTCAACTATTGGAGTCTTGGGAGATGGAATAGATTGAGGGACAACCTCACGAGCTTGAACACGACATCCATTCTATCGCACAAAGATTATGTCAAGCCTTAGGGGAAGGCTAAGAAGGAGGAGGAACATTTGAAAAAGTAGGAATGTTTTCCTCTTTAATAGTTGAAGGTTTAGGTTGAGGTCTTTTAGGTTGTACAAGAGGAGAAGAAGGCCTCTTCTCTCTATAAGAGGAAGGAGGTGGAAGTGCACCATATAAAGGAGGAATGTTAGGTGTAGCAAGAAGACCAGGTCCATCATGAGGAGGAGGTACAAATCTAAGCTGAGGAATATTATTTTTCTTCTTAGGAGAAGACACAGTCACATCCATAGGAATAGGTTGAAGATATTCCTTAGGAGGGAGATTAGTTCTATCTGTGAGGGGAATAACTTCATCTTCAAGTATGATAGCAATGTCAATTGTTGGGGATCTAGGTTGACTTAAGGATAAGATCATATCTTTCTTCCATTTTTGATAATATTGAAAAAGAGCATTGCTCCTTGATGGAAGAGATTGAAATTGCTTAGGCCAAAAGAAATCAATAAGAATGCTAGGGATTATTTCAGATGGTCTAAATAAGCTATGGTTCATGGTTATGATTGTTGGCATTATAACAGACAATAAGAGATTGTTGGCATTTCAATTAGGATATTGAGAAGGTTGCTGATGATTATGGATATAACTGATTAAGGATGTTTACTATCTTAATATTATTATTTTGTCATTGATGTCAAGAAATTGATTTTCTAATTCAGTATGATGTTGCCATATCTTAAGAAGTATGATTTGATGAGTATAAAGATGTCGGTAAAAGACACAGAAAGAATGTGATGAATAAGGGGAGGAATAAGTTATTCAATGGGCAATTATTAACGAGTTAGGAAATGATGAGATCATGATGTTTAGATTGTTTTGATATCCTACATGTGTTGTTGATTGTAAGGTTAATACTATACTATGTTACCGAGCAAAGAACCTAGTCGGTAAACCCTAAGGAACCTAGTCGGTAAACCCTAAGGTTATTGCTATCGGTTAATGAAGGCGGAAGGTCTACTGAGTGAAGTTTAGTATTTACTGAGTTGCAACCGAGCTGTAACAGAATGCATTAAATGATTAAAAGCGTTATTTAATGAAGGAAGTTGATGAGTTGGAACTGATTAAATGATTGGTATGCCATGCATGAAGTTTGTTAAAGAATTTGTGGAAATAGAAGATCGACAGGAAGATCTACAACGCAGATTGAACCATAATACCTTAGCACAAGTTCCAAGAAATGTATGCAAGTTCCAAGGCAAGGTAAAACATTTTTAGATCAAAGGATACATTGAACCTGGTCAAGATTGAAGATCTGATGGCTATGATTGATCATGGGAAATGTGATCAAGGAGATTAAGCGGTTAGCAATTGTTTATAAATAAGGAACTGTTGATAAACAATGTATGCGGGCAAGTGTAAGCACAGGGATGCTACATAGTGATTACCGAGCACAGAAGTTTGAAGACTTGTTTGATTAACGAAGTATAGAGCCCAACAGAGGGACAAGATAAATCCTATGACTAGATTGTATTGAGCAAATAAGAATCTGCTTTAGCATTTTAGATGTGAAGTTGCAGATAGATTTTTATTACTATTATTTTGTAAAGTGATAGAAAATCTCTTAACTGAGTGGACTTAACAGTCTTATTTGTAAAACCCTCTAGCAAGGTGACATTCTGATTGAGTGTTTGAAATCCTTTAACAAGGTCACTTCTAAAAAGGTGAATATCCTAACAGATTTGAGGGAAATCCCTTAACCGAGTCACATCTAGCGATGTGTTTGTAATCTTTAACAGGATTTACTTTTAACCGAGCATACTCTAGAAGAGTATATTTCTTAGTGGGTCCGAAATCCCACAGTCGTTTTTCCCTATTTGGGTTTCCACGTTAAATCTAGTGTTATGAGTGTTATGATGTTTATATGCTTATGAGTTTGCATGTTTAGCAGTTTTGGTTATATTGCTGAAGTATATGTTGCCGAGGTTGAATCTATTGTTTTTATGGAAGATTAAGTTTGTATGATTCACCCCCCCACTCATCTTGTTAGCTTGGCATCTGTACTTACATTAAGTATTAGAACTATCAATGATTTCTCCCTTGTGAGGAAATTTCAAACACTTATGGATTGGAGAAGCAATAGCCTTCATGGAAGATAGCCAAGGATAGCCCAACTTCACATGAAATTGCTCGGAAGAGGGTATGATAACAAAGTCAACATCCATAGATTTAGTATGAAATTCAACATAAAGGGTGATAGATCCAATGGTAGGACAAGAGAATCCATCAAATAACTTCACAACTACATTAGAGGCATCGTATATTGGTTTATCTAATCGCAAAGTGAAAAGATACTCCTCAGTGATGATGTTAACCACGCAAGAGGGATGAACAAGAGTTCCACGGCAAGGGATATCCTTAACCTTTGCCACTATGTATAAAGGACCATTGGGTGCTCTAATGGTCTCACTAGGGTCAAATGTAATACAAGAATCCTTAGGCGTATCTTGTTTTTCTACCATATTTACCAAGTTTAGAGCCATAGAAGTGAATTCCTTAGAGGAGAAAGAAGTATAATTAGTCTCAATCACGTTAGAGCTATGAGAAGGCAAAGGATCAGTAAAATTTTTAAGATTTTGATTAGGAGGAGCTACTGATTTATTTCCATGATGAAGATCTAGAGGAAAGCTTTCCTTCCCTCTGAGGAGAGATGAAAGTTTCACTTCGGATTTCCCTTCAAGCACATTTCCCACGTTACATTGGAAGAGGGGGCGAAATACACTAGATTCAACCTCTAGAAAAGGAGATTGAATTATGAGTGATATAAGAATGGTAAGTTAATCCCCTCTTCTGAGATTGAGATCTGAATTGATCGAATTGTGTACTTATGACCAAGTGAAAAAGTGACAAAGATCTAATTATAACTCAAGATAAAAGAATAGGATGAAGCTGTGTACTTGGATCTGGCAAAAACATGTCGAGACGAAGCCGACCTGCTAATTTGAAGAAAAGTTGCTCAGACCGTGGCGGGAATGTACACGATCCTCCAAGAAATCCGCAAAATGAAAAGGGTTTTTCCGCCTCTATAAATGGAGTCCAAATCCAAAAGTACAGTTGCGCACCTGCAACCTACACAGAAAAGAGAGGGAAAAGTGTTGGGATTGGGGGTTTGCCTTCAGGTCAAACCCCAGTTTTGGAATTAACCAAATGGTGAAAGAAAGTACTTGCAAGTAAATGTAAATGAAAGACTGAACTGCAAATCACCTCAAGGGAGGTTGTGATATAAATGTTGATAGAATTACTTGTATGAAGTTGAATTTTGGAATGAATCTCCTCTTCAATGGTTGAATCGTTGACTTGAATGCAACACCTAGCCTTGAAGGGAGACTTGAGAATGCTCAATGTTGGAAAGAAATTCTTGAATGCGTGATCTCATGTATCTGTGTTATGCCAAAATGGAAGGGGAAATGTGACTTATATACATATCAATTAGGTTTAATTGACTGATTTTCCATCGCAGGTTGACACTAGGGGAGTTTTCCCACTCAATGCACAACCACCAAAGCATAATTGAAAAGGGTCTTGCCCCAAAATGGGGTAGGGACAGGGGCACCACGCCCCTGTCCTGCCTCTTTTTCCAGGATAGGATGCAGTTCGGGTAGTGCGGAGGGCAAGCAAGATGCAGTTCTTAGGTGTCGAGCAAGTCTTTGGTCTCTGATCAGGCTTAGGGATTCGAATCGCGTGCGTGAGGACCCTAATGTGGTCAAAAATTGCAAGGGTTACAACTTCATGACACTACAAGTATAGTTAATAATTTTTTGTGCACACTACAAAGCTAATAATGTTGTAATAGACTGTTCAATGAAGAATGGAACATTGAGGACCTGCTTTTTTAATAATGAAGATCCTTTGTGACCATTGCAAATATGGAATTTTTATCACCCAAGACCATATGGATAATTTATAGTGTTGAATGTTGAGTTTCCTTATAGTGAATTTTCAAATTGTTTACTTAATTTGTTGATTGTTTTGGGTATATTTTAAATTGAATAGGGAAAAGATTAAATAAAATTCACAGTTAAAAATATTGTGCCATCTAGATCTACACCTGCCAATTACATTTACATAAAAGTTTCATCTCCTTTTCAACAAATCCAATTTGTTTCTACCCTGCAATCACTCAATTCCTTCACACAACATTTTATGATATTCTTGTATCCCTAATATTTTTTCGCCTGCCCATTCATTGTTTGAATGCTCACATTTTGGCATAGGCTCAAAGTACAGAAGCAAATGCAGTCTAACCAGCTTACAAACCTGCTTATTACAAGACAACTTCACCGCTAAATTTAGCAAATGATACTACAAAGAAGGTCCTTGCATTATTGGCGTGAACTTTGATGCTTTTGCAAGTCTTGTTATAAATATATATTAATTTAGAATGTTTACAAAATAGATTTGTTGTGCCTCCACAACTCACACCCCTTTTCGTGTTTCAAGAAAAGGAGACCCCTTTTTCTATTATTTATCCCCTTTTTATTTTCTTGTTCCTTGTTGTCTTTTTTGTCTCCCCTCTTCTACCCTTTTATTTCTCTCTTCTTTCTTTCTTTTACTTTTTTCTCTTTTCCTTCTTTTTTCCTTGTTCCTCTTTTCTTTTTTGTCTTTCATGCTTTCATGGATTGAAGATCAGGGTTTCTATTTCCCTTTTCCCTTTTCAAAGAGGGAGAAACCCAATCCCCAATCCCCACCTCTGGTTTTGTGTGACTTCCACTTTGGTTAGTGGGAATCGAGGATGTCACGGTCCCTAACCTCACCTCTTTCCAATTGGAGATTGAGGATAGGTGATCTCGGGACCGCAATTTAGGCAACTCTCGGGGATCCTTGACCTTCGATCTTCGGTGGTCCCACCTACCCTGCACCTATATTTGATGAGCCCTTTAGGGCATATATAAGTTGTTTTCTCACTCTTTTTCCCATTTTCACTCAATTTTCTTGTGTGTTTCTTTGTTCTTTTGTGGTCCTTTGTGTGTTGTTTGAGCTTTCATTGTGAGTTTAGGAGCACAAAGAGAATGATGGTAGATTCGAGGATTGTTGCCAAGGTCGATTTTGCTTTCCTTCTTTTTCCCTTTTTTGCTATTTTGTTTCTTGTTTTGTGTCTGGATTTCTCTGAAACCCCATCATTCCACCTATCTCTTTAGGATCACCTTTAGGGATTTTGTTTTGTGTTTACCCTGTGGCCCTAATGAGATTGGGTGCATGCCTTAGTTCTTTTAGTGTTGGTTTATTTGTTTTATTTTTAGAATTTAGTTTCTTTACCTTTCCTTAGTCAAATTTTACAAATAATTATAGTGGATTAATACCCAAGTTGGGGATCAGCGAAAATCAAAGCCCCGAGCTAGGATTTCCTTTCCTTTTTTTTTTTTCTTTTTTTTTCCCCCTTTTTCCCTTTTTCTTTTGTCTTGCATGATCCTTTCAAGGACCGGGGATGCACAATCCCTGATTCGCATTTTTCAGGGTTTGACAATTGAGCAACTCATATCCCTAACAACACGGATTATCACCAGATTGGGGATCAGGGATGTCACCTTCACTAACACTCAATACTTTTGGTAATACGGATTAGGGATGGTGATATCCCCAACTTTTTCCCTTGTCATTATATGATTTAATCAGAGATCGGGGTGATGACTTCCTCGACCCCCGAAAATTTCCAAAGGCCTATTTTAAAGTGAGGATTGAAGATGTCATTATCCCCGACCACTAAATGTTTGCAATATTTTAAACTTGGGCATGGTTTCAATAAGGTGTTTTCACCATTAGAGTAGTTGTTATTTTTGCTTTTTGGATTTAGTAATAAGGCTCGTAATATCAGTTTTTTGCAGATTTGGTGATGTCTGAATCAAGGGTGTTTGCAATGAAGTATAAGTTTGATTTATACCTTCCTCCAACCAAGTTGCATTCAGTGGACAGGGATGTTACAGATATGGACATAGGACAAATGGACCTAAATGAATTCTTGTAGAGGACGACTAGGACAAATAGGAGATCCTCTTGGGTCACTTCAGCAATTCAATCAAGATTGGTTCAAGTGGATGGATTCCTAGTAACTTTACAATCTCCTAATTTGATAATGGCTTGTTCTTATAATTATAACTTCGATGAAAGAAGGATCTATATCCCACTTGATAATGTGAGCCTAGATATCTCCCATGATGTTATTGAAGATGTGTTTCATATTTGCAAGTATGAATCATATGCACATGTTATAGTTACATGGGGAAAACAATATTATCATGAAGAAAAGGACTCCATGAGCTATATTAATGATAACTTAATGGAGAAATCCAAGAAACCAAGCTAGCTTGAATTGATAAAAAATCTTTCACATAGAGGCTAGAGACTATCATTATCCTTAATAGAGTTGAAATACAACTAGATGCAAAGGAATTTCACCCTTGGACTCTCTTGTTCAACAAGACCATCCTCTCAAGGAGTGAATACATTGTTTAGGGAATAATGATCAGTGATAATTTAGGATAGTAGTTGCAAAGAGTTAAGACATACAAAGTTTTATATGACTTCATATGTAGTATACTTGCAGCTCAGGTCACTTGTCCTAGATTGAGAGAGGGTTCTCTTATGAACACACCAGTGTATCATCATTACCATTTTTTTAAACTGGATAGAAGCAAGATAGATCACCATGTCGTCAATGATTTATTCATGTTTGCAGTAATCAGATCAATTAAGGAAGACTTTAGTAAAAGGTTATCCCCTAAATCTGATAAATAAACTCATTATTTTGGGAGCTATTTCACTCGATTTAATACTTTCACTTAATAAGGGTCACCAACTGCACTGTATTTCCATACAAGTTACCTCAGTACCCTTGTGACAGATTAGCTGTTTGGAATTATGTAGACAAATAACAGATGCTCACAAGCTGGTGAAAAGAAAACATAAGCCTTGATTTCAGCTTCGAATCAATGTAGGAGCACACTCATACTTAGATATGAAGATTGCTAATAATATAGAAGTAGAGTTACTTGAGTTCTCTTTGAAGTTTTTGAGGATCTATCATGATAAGTATGATTCAGTGGGCTTATTTAGTAAATTCATGGGTTCTAACTTTAAACATGTGCCACACATTGAAGATCATTGGGCCAATTGTATAGATGATCATAAAGTTCATGTTAGGGACTACAGTAGGTTCAGCTTAGATTTGGCATCAAAGACAACTAATTTATGGGTATTTGAGCAGATTAAGAAAGATGGATATTGGAATGTTTTACATCCTTTGCATGATAAGAAGAAGATCTTTGATATCCCAGTTTATAATGTTGATCCCAATGTAATAGAGAAATAGGATATCAAGTTGAGAGCTAAGGATGTATTGTACTGGACAAAGCAATGGATGGGTAATGGGTAATCCTTATCCCATGAATCCAGTTCATTTAGTTGAGACTCCATCATAGGGGAAACTAGCTTCTGCAATAAAAGGAGAGAAAGTTCTAGGTCCATCTTCCTTGAGGAATTTTTCACCTCCATGAAACCCAATGAGACATGGTAGACCTTATGTGGAGAAACTTCCCTCGAAAGTGCACAAGCAAATGAAACACATGACAACAGAACAAGTTACACCCTCTCCAAAAAATCCTCCCCAATCTGGTAAGATAAAAGATACTCCTAGTACACCTATTGCCCCTACTCCTTCAGTGCATTAAATGACAGGATCATCTATCGTGAAGGCCAAAGAAAAGGAGGAAGTAAGGGTAGCTTCAATAGAAGCTACTAGGCTATTCAAAAGATTGAGGAAGAACCAAAGAGTTCCTCCTATTAACACCATTAGAGATTGGTCGAAGGAAGAGAAGGAGGAAGAATTCAGCTCGTAGTTGATAAGGAAAAAGTGGATGACAATAGAATCCACACAATAGGAGAAACAAGCCCTTATCTTGAAAACTCTTAAGGTTCCACAAGTCTCCACTGTCTAGGGAGAAGGTCCCTTGCCATCTTCATCTACAAAACCTTCATCTCAAGATCCACCTCAAGATGCTATATGAATAGAGATAGATATAGAGGTTGAGCCCCAAAAGGAGATAGAGATGCAACAATAGGCCCATGTTGGAGAACAAGAGGAGAGAATTGATACTAATGAATGAACATTAAAAGTGCAACATGAGCATGTAGAGGTTCTTTCGAGCCAAGAGAAACAAATATCTCACAATGTTGCTCTTGACGCTGAAATTTTTGATAAGGCGATTGAGGATGTTTTAGTCTCCATGTTAGGGAAGGATTTGGGTAAAGTGGAGGGAGGAAGTCAAGATATTACTCCTCCCAACACACAAAAAAAAACTGACAAAACTCTAACACATGAAGAGAAGAATATGACAATTGAACAAGTACAAACAAATGTGTCAGAAAAACCCCAGCAACAACAACAACCTATTATGGGTCTTTTAGAGAAGGAATATGAACAGGATGAGGTGTCAAAGAAACAAGACCATTTTGAATAACTTGCAAGGCATACAGAAAATAAAAGCATGACGAAGAAGAAATGAAAGAAGGGGAACAAGAGCAATAATGCCAAGACATTGGAGATTCATTGCAATTAGGATAAGTGAGTACTAGTTCTACTCCTACCTAGCTTGCATGATCAATTGCACGAAGAGAAAGAAGGTGTAAGGAGGTGGTAGATACAAATTTCTCCATATAAATGTAATGCCCCGCCAGGAAACTCCGAAGGGATTAAGCCAAAACACAAGAATAAGGTGCCATAATTTTTTTTTTAAAAGTTACACCACACAAGAGATGCAACAAGATATCAAAGATTCAGATTACATATCGGAAGACTTCAACTAACACCTAAAGAGTTTCCCAACGAGATTACTTAAATTTCACAATTCACTTAACTCACACAATTATCCAACTTTTAAGACTTCTAAAACTGGAAAATGTGTAAGGAGATTAGCAGTGGTGATAGTATATGAATATGGGCACCAAAAGGCCCAAATTATTGCTCCACAAGTCAATAAACCAAAGAAAGAGATGAGAGAAAAAAGATTACCAAATCCAATAGGTGGATTTGAGGGAGTAGAATAAGGAAGGTGAGACATTAGATCTCAAACAAGCACTAGACCAAATTTATTGGAGAATGGATAGAGAGGATGAGACCAAGGAAGACTTGAAGGCTCATAATGTTGAATTAAAGAAGTATATCAGCCAACTCTTTGGTCCCATCAATTTAGATACTCCTTCCACTAGCATCCAAGATGCTCTTACATAAGGAATTTCTGGAGTGATCATAACTAGAGATTCTTTTATTATTGCAGCTCTAAAATGGAGAGCTAAAATTGAAAAGTTGGGAGAGAGTGTTATTCAACAAGTTTTCAATAATTATGACCAACTACAAATTCAATTGATTGAATTGAATGACCTCCTACAAGGGACTGAGAAATAATATATCAATATACAGGGTTCAATTCTTATGCGAGAACATTATCTCCCAAGACTCCAGCAAATAAAGAAGATTGATTTGAGCCTACTACACGAGAAGAGAATTTTTGAGGAGGATGTAGATAGAGATACAATAGTTGAATGGACAAAGGCCACCAAGATGTTGATCAAGGAGTACATTAAGGCCCATGATACAATTATAGAATAAATTAATTATATCTAGTATTTACTCTCACATGGAAGAATTGGTTGGTAGTCTACATGGGACTCTTCCAAATGAGAAGATGTAAAAGGAGAGTGTTGTGATTGTGGTACAATATTTCAAAAAGAAAATGTAGAAAAATTGCTCCTCACATATTATAGAGAAAATCATGTCAACTAATAAGCATCTTGAGATAATGTGAGAAAATTTGTCGCAATTGGAGGATGCTAGCAAGAAATCCAAGTCTCTTGTCAAGAACCTGGTAATAAAGAAAAAATATACAAAGATGCCAAATGTAGAAGAGTTGTAAGGAGTGATGGAGAGATTTAAGAAACATTTTCCAACTGACAATTAAGTTTGAAGGGTTACCTTTTTAAAAAAAAATTAAAAATAGAAGTCAGAAGTTAGTGTAGCATCATAACCTGTACACCCTTAATTAAGGTTGTCCAATTCCATGCTTAGGTTAGCACCTACCTTAGTGTGTCCCATTGCATCTTGCGTTATAGGGATTCTTTATTTTTGCAAGTAAACAACGTTGGGTTAAGAGAGGAGGATGCCTCCATTGTGATCACTAAACATGGATATGATTGTAGTTGACAAGTTGCCGACACATAGTAGTAAGGACGATTCAAATACCCTGCTTACCTCGATTCAAGACCAAGAGTAAAGTTAAATATGGCTTGGAAGCTTAATAGAATAAATCAATATTTTGACAAACATACTTGGGTAGAATAAAACACTACTAATATACCTTCAACGAGTTGGAAGAGGAAACAAGATTTCATCTCACTCCCAGACTATAAATGTAGTTGAAAGAAAAAAATTGTTGAAGAATAGTTGAAAGAAGTCTTCTATTTCTTTGGGGATGTGGAAGAAGTCAAAATTCCATTGTAGAGGAGAAGAGTATGCTAAGGGAACATATACACAATGAAGAGATCTTGGAGTGGTACATCTACAACATCCTTTCCACAATTGGGAATATAAAATACATAGTGAACGCCATCAAACATTTTGTGCATCCACAACTGAGGAATATGATATTGGACGTAATGAGAGGTGTATCACTAGAACCAAATTATGTGATCATCGAGGATTCTATTTGTGTCGATGTAGTGTCCCTCCTGGATTTATCTTTTGGTTTCTGCATCGATAGACTCATTTAGACTCTTATGTGACGTTTTGATTGGTACTTATTACTTTATCTATATCTCAAATACTTATTGATGATGCTAGACATTTCATATATGGACATTTCATATATGATGACTTATGTGGATGATAACATCTCTTTTTTTATTATTATGATGATGAACTTACATTTGATGATTTATACACATTCACTACTCTTGAATGGATCATATCGCTTATGAGGTTATGATGGCATCTTGATTATGCTAACTCTTAGATAAGATGATACTATGATGATTGTGACTGTCTTACTATCGTATTCATGATAGAGACAATGTCATACCACTCATTACAAGCATGATATGATGTTGTGATTCTCTTCACTTGTCTAATCATTTTTTATGTATATTATTGTATATGTTGTCTCTAGGTTATTGGTGGTTGCAGGATTGCAGATACTAGACATCGACTCCACCTGGCTTTATAAGTATGAGTGTGCCTTCATCCCAATGGCAAGTTGATTGGAGATGGCATGAGTTCCTTCTACACACTCTAGGCTTAAGTTGTCACCCTTGTCAGTTTATGCATCTTGGATTGAGTCAGTGGTTAGAGTCTTGTGTGGAAATGTTTGACCCTACATTGGGTTGCCTTGTGGCATTGTAAGTATTTGGTTATTTATTTAATTAATAATTGATCCATATAGTTTAATCAAATTAAATTATAGTTTGATATTTAATTATTTATTGGGTGATTTATTAATATTTGTTATGTTGGCTTGATTAATATTTATTAAGCTTTGATTTATTGGTGCTTTAATATTTATTTATTGATATAATATTTATTGGATAATTATTATTTATTGTTTAATTGTATTTATTATTTATAGTTGTGGCTTTAATTTGGGTATTTATTTATATTACCCTTGGTTATTTCATTATTGGGCTTTTATATTTTATTGTGCCCATGATTTATTTAATTATTGGTTGTTTATGTTATTATTTCCCTTTTTACCAATTGGATTAATTAAATATTATATTCTTTACCTACCCTATTCTACTATTGGTTGAGATAATGGGGTAAGTTAATTAAATACTATTTTATATATTCTACATGGGTATTTCAGAGGGTTGGTATGAAATATATTTTTATAGAATATTATGGTCGACCAACATGTTTTCTATAGTTTTTGAATAATTTCTTATATATTGGATTTCATGTGCATTTGCCCAAGTTGGCTTTCGGGAAGAATTTGCATTGTTGAGGAATTTGATTTGGATTTGGATTTTGAGCTTGGATCGGGTTTTCGTTGCGTGTCTTCAAATTTTGGTATTCCATAACTTCTAGATTCGGGTCGGAGATTTTATTCCTTGTTATTTGCATTTTGGTTAAAATGTTGTTTGTTCAGTACCTGGTAAAGATTGTCTTTGGGCCGAGAGTAATATCATTGCGATATTATTTATATAGCTTAAGGAAGAATTTACATTGGGGAATCATTGACGTCGTGTTTCATTTTTGGAGATAGCCGTGAAAGAATTTGTATGCCTTCTTGTGCAATGTCGTGCTTGAATTTTTGCACTTTTTGGTACTGTGTATTTGGTGTTGTTTTGTGTTTCGTTGGGTCCTTTAGATTACATTTATCATTTCTTTCCTATTTGAGTAAGTTTCAGTAAGTTTTGTGGTCTTATCGATTAATTGGACTAGGTCATAAAGTTGTATCTTTGTTTTATGAGTTCTGGGTCTTTTTACGCTGATCTTTTTGTCAAATGCATTATTTCAACATATGCGCTATTGTTTTGATTGAAAGCATTATTATTATTTTTATATGCGCTACTGTTTTGCTTGTAAGTGCTACCCTACTCGAAGTATGCATTATTCTGGGTTACGTAGGCGTTGTAGAGATGTATATATGTGATGATTGATCTATCATAAGCATTATTCCATATGGAAAAAGTGTTGTAGGATGTTTTAAAAGCAATATACCATCAATAAAATGCGCTAAAAAGTTTATCAAAGGTGTTGATCTATTTATTAGATGCACTACTCTGTGGAGTAAAAGTGCCAAACTTCTTATTTTTGATGTTTGTTTTAGTTTTGGCTTTCTCAATTTAGATTTTTCAGGTTTTCAGTCTGATTTTCTATGAATCCATGAGAGGTCATGCTTGTATTTCCTGAGTACTCTTTGGTGATCTGGAGTAGAGATATGGTTTATGATTGATTATTTACATTGATATATGTTAAGAAAGATGAGAAATGACTTGTTGTGTATTTGGGCTCTTTGATGCATTTGATATTTGTGATGTTATGTGATAAATGTTATCTATGTGGTTGTATTATGCATTTATTGATACTCTTTATGAGATTGGGAACCTTGGCTATTCAGGTTAGGTTTTATGAGTCGTTGATTTTTTATATGTATGTGATGTTACCCTTAGGCCTAGGGGTATGATTAGGGAGAGTGGGCTTCCATGGGTCTGTTGAGATCATGAGGAATGGACTACTAGGATTCCTTGTGGTAGGAGTCGGGTCTAGATCTTTGAGTAGCTCGTCGTCCAAGTTTATTGTTGCTAATCAAGTGATAACATAATGATTGATCCTAGGTGGGTTGGGTAGTAGTAACTTGTCTTAAGAAGATAATAATTGATATCGTGGTACCCCTCTCATGGCCTAGAGTACTTGTATAGATTCAAGATGAGGTGCGAGAATATCTAGTAACCAGATAAAACAAACTCCCTTGATTTCATCAAAGGTTGAGATGGTTCCATATGTGTATCACGGATGTCGACATTGAGTTCTACGATATCCTATTTGTTGGTGATAGCATGTGATTATACTCTTCACTACATGTAGATCCTAGTTCCTTATGCCTTGTTTTGGATAGACTCTAGATCTTTTATGGATTTGACTTTGTTGGCCATTTGGAGGAATTGATTATGTATTGCATTGATGTCAACACTATCTGTTTTGACTTCTTTATCGATATCCTTCTGGTCCCGATAGGTTGTTTGATTTCTGGTTGGATTAGATCATGATGATCTGGTATGTTTGGGTTATGGATTTGGCTTATTCATGCTACTCAGATTCATGTTCAGTTAGTTGGTTTTGATCTGGTGATCAAATGCTATCGTGTATGCTGGCAATCTTGGTTTGTTGTTCCGGTGAGAGTTTCACTGGCAGAGCTTTGTTGAAGATCTTTGATGATATGCATAAGTGGTGTTGGTGCAGCTTCTAGTAGAGATTCAGGATGTTGATGGTGATCATGTTCGAGACTTGGTTGATTGGGATCATTTCCTTAGCATGTGTGGACCTAAATTGGGTCCCGGTTTATCTAGGTTATGGACCGACTTAATGTAACATGTGGATTGGATTTCTCGATGTGTTTCCATGATGTCTTATGGGTTGGATATTATTTTTTTGGTCTCTGGCCGACATGTTTTGTAATTATATAATTGTTTTATTGTCTGGTGGCTGGCCTTATTGTTTGTGGTCGAGAGATTGTATATATATGATGTAAGATCTCATTGTAGATCATATAGGAAAGGGATATAGATGTATTGGAGAGAATAATGTAATAATCATTCATGCAGAGGATTTGGTCGATCATTGGTGATCGAGTTGGGTTTATGTAAGAGGATTTAGTCCTCCGGTATTGATTTTAACTGGAACTGTATCTAGGCATAGGAGATGCTATCTTTGCAATTCATTCCTTACTCTAGATTGTAATATGGATTTCTATGTAGTCAGTGAGACTCCTTTTATGATGAGCAGTGTGCTCTAGGTTGTTGGCCTTCCTGCAAGTGTAGGCCCCTCAATTGTAATCACATACTTACTGCAGAAGTATTATCTGACTGTGGGTAGGCTTCCCACCGCAGTTTTTCCCCTTACTAGTTTTCCACGTACAAATCTTGGTGTCATGTGGATGGTATTTATTCTCTAATTGTTTATGCTTAATTGGTTTATCTGCTATTTCGGTAATTGGTTTATGCATTCCGGTATTTATCTTTTGTGTTCCGGTATTAAATTTTTAATTTCTTAAGGTTTCGGTAATATGGTGACAACCGATTCACCCCCCTCTCAGTTGTTTTCCAGCTATTTGAACTATCTAATAGACTTAGCCTTGTGTTATGTTTGAGCTTCTTGTATATGTGATGGCCTTTTAGTCATGGTGTTGTATTATTTTATTTCTTTGGTTGTTAGATGTCATTCTAGGTCTAGAGTGTGTGTATGACTTTGTGTCATCTCCTAGCATGGGGGGTGGTTCCTTTGGTTCCACATGGTTGGGTGGTTGATTGCCTTCTTCCATTGGGATGTTCTTCCTTGGTTGCACTTGTGCGTGGATGTGGATCCTTATCTCAAAAATTTCATCTTTAGGATACCATAAACCAAGATTTGTTGTGCCTTGTAGATACCAAAAAATCCTTTTTATTGATGATTCATGATTTTCTTTAGGATTACTTTGAATTCTTGAAACAATACATATTGCATTCATTATATCAGGTCTGGTTTGTGTCAAATATAGTAAACCTCCAATCGTAGATTTGTATCTTGTTGGATTAACAGTAGTTGATTCATCTTTCAATGTCAATTTATCAGTTGTAGTCATAGGAGTACTTACCAATTTAGAGTTTTCCATACCAAATTTCTTCAGTAGTTCCTTCAAGTATTTTGTTTGACATATGAATATACCTTTATCAGTTTGTGAAATCTACAATCCTAAAAATAATTTTATCTTCCCAATCATAGACATTTCAAATTCTTCCTGCATCTTATTAGCAAAGTCCTTAAACAATCCATCTTCTCCTCTAAAAATGATATCATCAACAAAAAATTCAATAACCAAGATGTCATCATTAGTCACTTTGTAATATAAGTTGTTGTTAGTATTACCTTTAATGTAACCAAGCTTCAAAAGATATTTGTCCAATCTAGCATACCAAGCTCTAGGAGCTTCCTTCAATCCATACAAAGCTTTCCTTAATCTGCAAACCATATCTTTATCATTTGTCAGTAAAAATCCATCACTCTGTTCAATGTAAACTTCCTTTTCAAGATCACCATTTAGAAATGCGCATTTTACATCCATCTGATATACTTTATAGTCTTATGAGCTGAAAATGCAAGAAACAATCTAACTGCCTCAATTATCTATTAGTGCAAAGGTTTCATTATAATCAACTCCCTCCTTCTATGAATATCCTTTACAAACTAATCTTGCTTTGTTCTTGATTACATTACCATCTTCATTAAGTTTATTTTTAAATACCTATTTAGTTCCAATTACATTTTTGTCTTTAGGCCGGGGAACTAATGTTCATGTAAATTGTTCTTTTCAATTTGTTCTAATTCATCTTCCATTGCTTTTATCCAATGTTCATCTTGACATGCTTCAATAACAGATGCTGGTTCAATTTGAGAAATTAAGCATACCTCTTCATTTGCCAGTGTTTTTCTTGTCATAACACCTTGATACTTATTCCCAATTATCTGATTTTCTGAGTGATTCAGTCTTATATACCTGGGTTTATTCACATGATGATGTTCTTCAGTCACTGTGGAATTCTTTGATGATGCCGGTGTGACTGGACCCACATTATGTACCAGTGCACTCTGTATTGGTTCATTTATGATCATCTCAACTATCGGTTTAGAATCTACAGACCTTGAATTTCCTCTAAAGTGTTCATCTATCTTCACATTAGCACTTTCATTGATCTTCTGCAATCTTTTATTTAAACATCTATATGCCTTGCTCTCAGATGAATAACCAAGAAATATTCCTTCATCACTTCTAGGATCAAATTTACCAACATACTCATCTCTCCTAATATAGCATTTGCTTCCAAATATTCTTAAGTATTTAAGAGTAGGAGTATTACCAAACCATAGTTCATAAGGAGTCTTACCGGTTTCACCTTTGATGTGAACTCTGTTGAAAGTGTAAACTGTTGTATTCACTGCTTCTCTCCAGTACACATGAGGTAGATTTGCTTCCAATATCATGCTTCTAGCTGCTTCCAAAATAGTTATGTTCTTCATTTCCACAATTCCATTCTAATGAGGTGTCTGTGGTGCTGATAGTTGTCTTTTGATTCCATTCACTTCACATAATATATTGAATTCCTTAGTTGTAAATTCTCCTCCTTGATCAGATCTTAAACATTTAATTTTCTCACCGGTTTCATTCTCTACCATTGCCTTGTATAGCTTGAATTTTTGAAAAGCTTCTGATTTCTCCCTGAGAAAAGTAACCCAACACATTCTAGAATAATCATTAATAATTAGCATAAAATATCTATCTCCCTATACTCTTTTTGTTCTTGCCAGACCACACAAGCCAGTATGAATTAAATCAAGAACATTATCAGATTTCTCAGAAATACTCTTAAAAGTTGTTCTAACTTGCTTTCCCATTTGATATTCCTTACATACCAGATTATGAGGTTTCACAATCTTAGGTAAATTCCTTGGATTTTAACATTCAGTGGATTTTATATTTAGACTACTATGGATACTTTATTTTGATGCATATTGAGACTTAGAACTTATATGATTTCAGGATTTGGATAAAATTGCTATGTTTTGATGATTTACTTTTATGCTTTACGAGATAGAACACTACATGATTGTTAGATAGGATGATATTGCAATGATAGATGTCGTTATTAAATTGGCAGGATTTTACTATGATAATAGAACTATGATGTATGGTTTAGTTTATGTGAATTGGGATGAAATTGCTTATGTGAAATTGCTTCATAAAAGATGTATTTAATCTGTGCAGATGAAAATTGTATGCAAGTGATGATGTGTATTGTTATTCCTTTGAATTATATTATATGTGGATATTTGAAAGTACTAATGTGTAAATTGAGATGCGCAGGAAATTTACCATGTGACCATGGAAAATTACGGAGAACCAAACCTAGACTTATGTATGTTCGTAAGCCAGGGTTTGTATATTTGGAGAGACAACACCCCGTTTGTGTTGTATTTTATTCGTAACAGTATATGATGCATGAGTGTTAAGTGTTATTTAAATTTAATGTGTAAAAACCACAAGAGACAATTTCATGTTTTATTTTGTAAAAGTGTTTTATTTGTGTCACTTGACACATGTGGATTTAAATTTAAATGTTTTATTTTTGTCTCTTGGTGGGAAAGTGTTTAACTATAGTTTTCTTAAATAATATAACGTGTTGTCATAAATACTTTGGGAAAATAATCTTTGGAGTGGTCAACATATGTTTGACCCCAAAATAAACTTAAGTGGGGTTTAAAATGGGTTAAATGAACACCTAGGGGTAGTTTAATAGGGTTTCTTAAAGCCCATAAGGTATACCTAGGGGTTAGGGGTAAATTTAGGCAAGTTTCTACTTTTAAATGATCTTTTTGACGCTTTAAAAATTGGCTTTTTTGAGTTGTGCGAAAATTGAAAATTAGAAGTTTAAATCTAATTGAGATTTTTCCTATTCGAATGAGAATCTTTTTGCATTCTTCTTTTCTTTCCTTTTTGGTTTTTAGAAACTTGTGAGAACTCAGAGAAGGAGCTTCTTAAGCAAGATTTGGAGAATTTGAGGGTAATGACCCACTCTCCATTTTTGGAGACAAGAGAAATTTTGAAAAAAGAAAAGAATAGTGTTGGAATAGAAAATTTAACTAAGGGTAGAAGAAGAAGAATCGTGGATTGGGCAGCTCTTCCTCAAATATTAAACTACCATTGGGCAGATTAAGGTTGGTTTGATTATTCTTTAAAATGGTTATTTTCTTGCATGTGTTTGAGTGTATGATTGGTGAAGAAATCTGAGTTTTCTTGAATGGCTTGTTTTGGAAATTCATTTGAAAATTTTGCATTATGCTTTGTTGTGTTTTGGGAGTTTTCTCAAGACCTCTTACTCTTGGGAGAGAGGAGGATCTTGTGGGTGGTAGAAGTGACAACCCTCGAGTGAGAGACTCTCGTTTGAGAGCGATCACAAGGGATCTTTGTGTGACCCTTGCTGCATGGCCTGTTTGTGCAATGGGGGTCATAAGGAGGGATATAAGGGTAGAATGCCTTTGGGGGGCATAAGGAATAAGGGGTTGAGATTCTTGATGTATTTATTGTGCCATGAGGTGGCTACTTGTTTGTCCATACTTGCAGTTCTCCTCAGGGTATTGGTCCATTACCACCCTTTGAAAAGATCATCACCAAAGTGTGGTGTTGTGTAGCCAAGTTGAGAGTGTGCCTGAAAATCCATGTGTGTATTTTTTGTCTTCTTGGAATTTGCATGTTTGTTACCCATCTAGGAATTGGTTCTCCGAGCTCGGGGGTGGCTACCAGTTAGCCTAGGCTGGGAGGTGAGCACTCCGTGGTCATATTTGTGCTTCTATTATGCAGGAATGCCAGGGGAAAAGACTAGGAAAAGTGAAAGGTTGCAAAAGAATATTGTTGAAAGAATTTCAAATTTATTTGCAGTTATTAGTTTTAAAATTTGATAGGAGAAATACATCCTCATTCATAGAAATGAGAGGCAAGTTGTAATTTTGGAAACAGACATAAGATTTGTTGTTGTAGTTAAATAAAGAAACAACTTGTAAATTTGCAGAATATCGTTAGAGTTGTAAAGAGCTAGATATGTTTCTATTTTCTAAAAAAGAAAAGAATTGCTTTTTGATTTGCATGCAATAGTTGTTTTTTTTGCAATATGAAAATCAGTTTATCTAAATTTGGGTTCTTCCTTTTTGCTAAAAATCTATCTCCTTTTTAATTGCAAAAAATCATGAATTGCACTTGCTGTTAACATGTAAATAAAATTAGTTGTTTTATTAGTTGAGAAATCCATGAATGTATTTGTTTCAGAAAAGTATAATGTTTTCCTAAAATAGTATTTCTTAAGTATATTTAAAAAAATAAAATAAATAAATCTTAGAATTTTGTTTCCTGCATACCCATAGATTCCAATATATAGCTTTTGATATAGTTCTGGAAATAAATATTTATCCATTAAAACAGACGTAATCCATATTTCCTTTCCTACAATGGTATATCAAAATCTTTCATGATTACAATGTTAGTTTAAGAAAAAAAAATTTATTAAAAATATTAGTCATAAATAAATATTTATATATATCTATATGCATGTAGAAATCATGAGTATATTTATATATCTTTTTATACAAGCATGCCATATAAATACCCTGCAAAACAAATGAAAATGGAAGCCTAAGTTTATTTACCATATATATATATATATATGAAAATGGAGGCCTAATTTTATTTACCATATATATATATATATATATATATATTAATTTAGCATAATGAGATTTCTTTGTTATTTTTTTTTGTTCCTTTTAAAAAAAAATTTGCATGTAAAATTAGCTTTGAGAAATATATATATATATATATATATATATTTATATTATATATAAATAAAATAAAATAAAATAAAAAATTTTAAAAAGGGGGGCCGAAAGCACTGTGCATCGCACAGTGAACGACGAAGCCGCGCACTGTGCAAGGCACAGTGGACGGCGACGCAGAGCACAGTGAACGACGGGGCCGCGCACTGTGCGCTGCACAGTGGGCGGCAAGGGCCGAACACTGTGCAGTGCACAGTGAACAGCGGGGCCGCGCACTGTGCACTGCACAGTGGGCGGCAAGGGCCGAACACTGTGCAGTGCACAGTGCGCGGCCCCGCCGGGCCGCCACCAGTGAAACACCCGCCTTTTCTTGAGTTCGCCCTTCGCCGTTCTCTCTCTCTCTCTCAGTCCGGCCCTGCAACGCGGGGTTCGAACAAAACAAAAAAATATATAAATTATTAAAAAAAAAGAAAACCCTAGCTCGGTTAGAGCTAGGGTAGAGGGGAAGAACAAAAAAAAATTAAGTTTAAGTTCTTTTAAAAAAAAAGAGAGTCAAGAAAGTAATTTTATAATGAACTATAAATTAGAGTTTTCATGAGTTTAATTTAAAAGTTGTGGAAAAGAAATTTATATTTAAAATGGTTAGGGTTTTCATTTTAGATAGACGTGGGAATTTTTAATCTCAATTAATTATTTTTACTAAATTAACTATAGTGAAGCCTTGACTAAATAAAGGAGGAAATTAATTTCTCGAAAACTAATTTGGGTTTTGGAAGGATAATTTTCCTCATCGGTTAATGTCATTTAGAAATTAAGTTGACACTTAAATCCATTAAATTAATTAATGATTTAAAGAGAAATTTTGACAATATGACTTTATTGGAGATCAACTTTTTATCTACGCCTTCCCACTTTAAATGAGTTTAATAAATTAAACTAGCGACTATATTTGTTGAGGAAATAGATTAAAACATTTAAGTTTTCCGCAAATGAATTTTAATTAAGTCTTGATACTTAGTTAGTGTCAGAGTTAGTTTGATCTTTGTTATGGCCAACATGCTAACACATGTCGTGATAGCAAACGGTGTTAATTAACTAGTTGTTTTAAAAAAAAAATCGCTCCGTTTTTGCCCTAAATTTTGGGCATGACAGATTCGGTCTTATATACCTGGGTTTATTCACATGATGATGCTCTTCAGTCACTGTGGAATTCTTTGATGATGCTGGTGTGACTGGATCCACATTATGTATCGGTGCACTCTGTATTGGTTCATCTATGATCATCTCAACTATCGGTTTAGAATCTACAGACCTTGAATTTCCTCTAAAGTGTTCATCTATCTTCACATTAGCACTTTCATTGATCTTCTGCAATCTTTTATTTAAACATCTATATGCCTTGCTCTCAGATGAATAACCAAGAAATATTCCTTCATCACTTCTAGGATCAAATTTACCAACATACTCATCTCTCCTAATATAGCATTTGCTTCCAAATATTCTTAAGTATTTAAGAGTAGGAGTATTACCAAACCATAGTTCATAAGGGGTCTGAACGGTTTCACCTTTGATGTGAACTCTGTTGAAAGTGTAAACTGTTGTATTCATTGCTTCTCTCCAGTACACATGAGGTAGATTTGCTTCCAATATCATGCTTCTAGCTGCTTCCAAAATAGTTTTGTTCTTCATTTCCACAATTCCATTCTGCTGAGGTGTCTGTGGTGCTGATAGTTGTCTTTTGATTCCATTCACTTCACATAATATATTGAATTCCTTAGTTGTAAATTCTCCTTGATCAGATCTTAAACATTTAATTCTCTCACCGGTTTCATTCTCTACCATTGCCTTGTATAGCTTGAATTTTTGAAAAGCTTCTGATTTCTCCCTGAGAAAAGTAACCCAACACATTCTAGAATAATCATTAATAATTAGCATAAAATATCTATCTCCGTATACTCTTTTTGTTCTTGCCAGACCACACAAGCCAGTATGAATTAAATCAAGAGCATTATCGGATTTCTCAGAAATACTCTTAAAAGTTGTTCTAACTTGCTTTCCCATTTGATATTCCTTACATACCAGATTATGAGGTTTCACAATCTTAGGTAAATTCCTTACTGCCTTAGTTGAACTGATCTTTACAATGCAATCAAAATTTACATGGCAGAGTCTCCAACTTTCATCAATATGTGCAATCAAACATGTTTTATCACTGTTATTTAAATGAAAGATATTACCTTTAGTCTGATTACCGGTTGCAATCTCCAATCTAGCTCTGTTCATGATTTTGCATTTTCCATTCTTGAATTGTAACTGAAATCCTTTTTCAAATAATTGACCAACACTCAAAAGATTATGCTCCAAACCTTCAACATAATAAACATTGGCAGTATTGTGCTTACCATCCAAAGATATAGTGCCTTTTCCTTTGATTAAACAAGCTTTATCATCGCAAAATCTTACTAGACCTCCATTATATTCCTGAAATGATAAGAATTTACTTTTATCACCAGTCATATGATATGAACATCCACTATCAGTGATCCATTCATATTTTTCCTCAATTTTAACTGCCAGGGCCTGCTTTACCAGTGGAACCGTAGGTGCTAGTTGATCTTCTTTTATTGCAACAAACGGCCATCCATTGTCTGTCGGTTTTTCATTAGAATCATTTGTAACTCCTTCATCAGCATAGTAACACGATTTATCTCTATTCTTCTTAAATCTGTATCTTTGATATTCAGGGTTAGGCTTATATGTTCTTTCAGCTTCCTCTCTCAATCTTGCATGTCTATCAGGACATCTAGATGCCATATGACCAACTTTATTGCAATTAAAACATTTAAATGGTGCTTTACCTTCATACTTACTTCTAACTGGACCTTTAGGCATCTTCCTTGCAAACAGTGCTTCAAGTTCTTCCAATTTTTCATTTTCCTTTCTGATATCTTCAAGTTCTTATGAATAAAGTACTTTCCAACCAGATTTGTCAGATAATGATGATGATGATGATGATGATGATGATGTTGTAGATGATGATGCTTTGAAAGCTAAATCTATCTTAATTGTAGCAATAAGACCAAATTCCTCAAGCTCAAATGCTGAAACTTTTCCAACCAAGGCATCTCTAGATATTGATGTATTAGGCATTGTTCTCAACTCATTAATAGTAGTTACTTTCATTTTGTAAGTCAGTGGCAAAGCTCTTAAAACTTTAGAAACAATTTCATCTTCACTTAAGGATCCTCCACAACATTTTATTCCTGAAACAATTTCATTAACTCTTTCCATAAAAGAAGAAATTCTTTCATCTTCTTCCATTTTCAAATTTTCATACCTGACCTAGTAACATTCAAGTTTTTCAATTTTGACAGTGGTATCTCCTTCATTCAATGTTTCCAATTTATCCCAAATAGATTTAGCAGTAGATCAGTCTGATAATCCCATGATTTGTTGATCTGATAATATGCTCATAAGTGCTTCTCTTGATTTGCAATCATTCTCTTGATCTTTAGCCAATGTTGGTGGATTAGGTTGATTAGTAGTAGGACCAACATAGACATTCTTTGTAACTTCCCATATGTCTCTCCCAATGCAATTTAGATGTGTCTCCATTCTGATCTTCCATATACCATAGTTAGTTCCATCAAGTTTCAGACCGTCCTTGAAAATATTTGTTGCCATAGGATCTCCTCAAGCTATTAGACTTCTGCAAAAAGAGGACTTAGCTCTGATACCAATTGTTAGGAACCAGAAGGACAACTGAGAGGGAGGGGGGTTGAATCAGTTGTTAATAAATTTTAATCCAATTATAACTTAGTCCAACTTAATGCTTAATATTGGTAAACCAAACTTAATGTCGGTTAACAAATTAGCAGTTAATATCAATACTGGTGAAACTTAATGCATGAAACAAAAAGAGAAACAACATCCACAACACATAACACAATGATTTTGATGTGGAAACCCTATAAGGGTAAAAACCACGGTGGGAAACCTTACCCACAATTAGATGATACTATTGCAGATATTATGTGTATACAAATGGGGTCTGCACATGAAGGAAGGCAAACCGCCTAGAGCACACTGCTCAAATGGGAGTCGCAATGACTACAGTAGGATGGTTAAATCCTAGAATAATGTACTGCTTCAAAGTGCATCTGTGATGCTAGATTTAGTACTGGTTTAAGCTTTGATAAACACCTTCAAACCTTCCTTGAACCTTCTCTATGGTCTGCTCATATGATTTTTAATATTTGCACATACCAAGTTACAATACCATACCATAATTCCACTACATAACCATGCCTACATTTCATAAATGAGATCTTACATTTATACAAAACCTAAGACCAAATATGTAGGTCGACTCACTAAGAATATTACAATTAAATCAATTACAAATAAGTCTTGATGTGATACAACATGTCGGCTCAATACATTTACAACAATATCCAATCAATAAATCATCTCCATAACACGTCGTGCTAATCTGGAATAGATAACGTATACCCGATTAGACCAATAACCAAAACACCAAAACTAGGTATCCAAACCATGTCTTAGACATAAACAAGTGATCTCCAGATGATAACAAGTTATCATCAGTGTCGGTGAACCATATAACTTGTCGATGAGCATATACCGGTGACTGTGCATAAGTCACTGACCTTGCCAGTGAACACAATGTGTTGGTTCAACAGTAAACCAATATAACCATAGTGCCAAATCAAAAATGTAGATCTCCAGAAGGATAAATGTTGACATAAATGACAACATCAATGCAACACATCCATAATACCAACAATCCCTTCAACTTATGGATGCATGTTGCTATAGATTGATTTATTTGATTCTTATGGCATGCATATCTTGCAGATGAGAGCTATGCACCTTGATGTAAAATGAATAATGCATATGTAATGGTAGAAGATGTAGTAGGCCATGATCATGATACTTGTAAGAGATCATAATGTTATAATTATTGTTGTATCTTGGGTATTGATCTTTAATAGAAATAATGTGATTGGTTCTATTTTTGTGCATTTCTAATATGGCTAGGAGTGGAAAGTGTATACACATAAAATTGGCTATGAGTGATTAAATAAATATTATATATTTATTTAATGTTTATTCTTCTATTAAATAGTTAATTTGAAAAAATTAATTTAATTAATTCATTTCGTGTCTTTCTATTAATTAATTTATTCTATTCCTCTAAAATAATTAAATATCTAATATTTAATTATTCCTTTTAACCAAGTTAATTAAATATCTAATATTTAATTACCTCCTTCAATCAATTAAATATCTAATATTTAATAGTTATTCTCCCATCCTATAGTCTCAAATATTAAATAATTTCTTAAATTATTTAATCCCCCTCTTCCAACTCATCTTTCCATCTCCACTTCATTTTCCCTTTTCCAACTCATCCATCATGTGGCTAAGGAAATTAATATTTCTTAAATATTAATTCATCATTTATCTTCAACCTCCAAACTTAATGAATATTGTGTACGTACACATATTTCATAACCATCTCCTATATTCTCTCCAACACCCCTACATCTTAGGAAGGACTTGAGTCCACTTGTCCTATCATGCCTAAATCCTCTCCAACCATCCCTAGATTCTCTCAGTCAGCAACACAGTCGAGGTGAGATGAGTGACACTTGTCTCCTCCTTCCCCCTTTCTCTCAACCTTCACCTTTGGTCACAACCATCCAAATCTGCATATCTAATCATGACTTCTGATCTAAGCCACATCATCTCATCCTCTCAAAGTCTATAAAATCAAGAGCTTCAATTGAGAAAGAGTTAGACTTCAAGAGACTTAAAGAGACTTCAAGTGCATTTTCAAGCAAATCATTTGTAAAACTTATGCATCCGTGAGTTTTAATCTTGAAGAAAATAGTATTAGCATTTTAACATAATAATTTTAGAATAATCATATAGTACTGCATATCATAGCATTTGTTAACTATCAGTTATCAATCCATTCTTCATATGCCATCTTGGAGGCTATCAGTGCATTGTCTAAGAGCACATCATCGGCAACCAGAAACAGTGGAGTTAGGATACAATGAGACATAAACCATGAAGGTAATATTAGTATTTTTATTTCATATGTATTTCATTTAGTTTTATTGGTTGAGTTTAGATTTCCTGTAGCATTTCCATTGGTATTTTGTGAAGTTAACTTGTTGCAGGTAACATTATGAGGATGAAATTCAAGTCGACACATTTTGACACCCACCGTGGGGCTCATGGACCTCGCATATACCTTTAAAAATCTTGCAAAAAGTAAAATTAATGCATTTGTAATGCAGATTCATGCATATGTGAATTCTGACAGCACTTTTGCTCATAGGTTAGCGCATTTGCATCACAGGTTAGCGCATATGCCATGCAGGTTAGCACTTTTGTTTGAAAATCTATGCATTAGCATCGTCGGTTAGCGCTTTTGTCTTCTAGGTTAGCGCTTTTGTCCTCTAGATTAGTGCATTGATTAAAAAAATCACGCTTTTGTATCCACAGAGCAACACTTTTGTAGTCTAGGTTAGCACTTTTGCTCTACATGTTAGCGCTTTTCAGAAGAAAGATAGCGCATATGTTAGAAATGTGCTTTTGTTTCCAACTAACAAAATTATCTTGCAGGCTCAAATGTCCAAGAAATTAGATTTTTCAAACTACTAACATGCATGTGCAGGATGGTGTTTAAGACAAATTTTATGCATTTCCTCATCTAGTTAATTAAAGGCCATTTTTGGGAAGTAATATATCATGTCTTGTTCATTTAGTCTAACTAAGAGGATAAATTGACATCATGCAACTTCTCTAAAATAGTTGCACATAGACTTTTAAAAAGGCTAAAATAAACACCATGCTTGTTGGAGCAACATCTTCAAATAGGACTTAGCCAACAATTGCTTTGAAAAGGTTAAAAAAAAAACTTATATTCCGTGTCTCAAAAGTGGTAGGTATATGCTCTCCCCTTAATTGGGTGACCAAAAAGCCAAACCCACTCTTTTTTTTACTTTCAAGCAATTAAATCCTTTAGAGGGCCTGCCTTCCCGAGCTGCCTTGAGGGGGCCACTAAGAGGGGAATGACCTAAAGTGGAAATGGGCTAATACCGAGTCCTTCCAATCCACTATAAATAAATCATGTTTGTGATGAAAGTTTCAAACAACATATGCTGATAAGTTCATACCGACTCTATGTTTCCCCATTAACCCTATGGAGCGTAACCTCTATAGGCTAAGAACCTTCTATATCTATAGATATGAAAGTGTCGCATGTATGGCCACATGACCCGAAGCCTTTACTAAAAACCACTTGTACTAGTTGCCAAAATCCTTCTAGTTGTTGGCGCAGGAGGTCGGACCTCTGAAGCGGCTCACACACATACGGTTCCTAGTAGAGATATAAATTTTGCCACAGAGATTTTTCATAGAAACTGGTGCTTGGCTGCCCCGAAGAAGTGAGTGCCAAGGGTGGAGTCAGTGGGGTCAAGCATCTAAATATCCGCTTTGAATAGCGTAGCCTCGGGGGAAACCCCATGTGAGATTCAACAAATATTGTCTCAGCCTGCCATAAGATTTGTACTTGCTTGTGCATTTTGTTTATTAGACATTGTGTCTTCTATGTCTATTAAATGTTCCAAATAGTCACAAAAATTGAAGAAAATTATCATCTACGCGTGAGCAAAAATCCGACAAATTGCTGAAAATGTTTGATCAAAAGGGTAATACAAGAGCTTTCCAACACTTTAAACACCAGATCAAAACCAAAGTATCAAAACATCAGTATCAAAATAATTCTTGAAGTAGGTTTTTCTCTAAACCATCACGTATTTTCAAACTATCTCAACAACTAGGTCACTAATCCAACAAGTTATTCCCAAAAAGTTTTATAAACATCAACATTCAACAAGCTATTTATTCAAACATCTTAAGTGCAAAAAAATCATCATTATCAAGTCTCTCGTTGGGATAATCAAATCCTCTATCATAAAGCTTGATCAATCTATACTAGGTTCATAATCTTGGATATGTCTTTCCTATTTTGAACCTAGGTTATATGACTTTTAAGTATCACCTTAAGAAAAGAAAACCCAGTTATAAAGCTACTCAGAAAAGAATAAGATTCTTGTATATCAATCGCAAGATCTTATTAAAACATAAGACATTCCTACACCATTTTCGTTACTACTTGTGTCACTGCAGTATAGAGTTTGATGGTGAAATTTTGCAAAGATGTGCTTTTCAACAAAGAGACGCTTCATCACAACGAACAAACAATAGTGGTAAAATCAACAAAGCATATCTTCCTAAACCAATAATCACCTATTGACTTTGACCTTTGGAAAATTCAACAACTTTGAAATAATCACATGCCAGTTTGGACTAGAGCCCAATACGAACAACTTAGAAAATAACAACAAATGGAGGAAGAAGATAATCCTGTATTTCAAAATTTTGGGTTTACCACTGTTGATGAAGAAGCAATCAATAGCACCATTAGAGACCTCAAGCAAGATTTCAAATTTGATAGGCTAATGGAAAAATTGTTGGCAAAACAAAAAGAGAAATATCTCTTAATGTTGGCAAAATCTGGAGCTAAACTACCACAAGTCAACATAGAAAGCTTGAAACAAGATGTAGAGGCAAGTAACACGCAAAACACAGATGATCCAAATAATGAAGATATGAACAAAGAAAGTCATGAAGAAACAAGGAAAGAAAGGGATGACACAATAAAAGAGGGAAGTGATAAAAGAACTCATGAAGAAACAAGAAGAAACTATGTGGATAATCCATTATCAAACCTTACTCAATAAATGCAAACTCTACAACAACAGATACAAGACATGCAAAATGGAACACACTCCAAGAAGTATTCATTAGAAGATATATGCCCATATCCTTTCGATAATAATTTGAATATGATACCATTTCCGCAACATTGCAAGATTCCTAAATATGACAAATACGACGGAAAATATGATCCTCGGGATCACATTAGGGAGTTTTGTACTATGAGCATGAAATTTGCTCATGATGAAACTTACCTTATGCATCTTTTTCCTAAGAGTTTAAATGGACAATCAATGGAGTGGTTTTTAAGATTACCATCTGGAATCAAATATTTTGAAGAACTCGTGAATAGGTTTATTTCACAATACTCCTACAATATAAGGAATGAGATAACAATGCTGGATCTCTACAATCTTAAACAAAAGAATGGTGAATCTTTAATAATCTTCTTACAATGATGGAAACACATGTTTAATAGGTATCCCTGAGATGTACCTGATCAAGAAAAAATGGACATATTCATTGATAATCTTATCAGTGAAATGAGTTATCGACAAAGAATGCAATGTCCTCCCTCTTTTGCCAAAATGATCAAGAATGGTCTGAAAATAGCGAATGCAATGGTAAAGAAAGGAGAACTAAAACTTTACAATAATTCATACAACAACAATTGCAACAACAATGACAATAACAATGACAAACCCAAGTTCTAGTCAAAGAATAGGAATGTCAGTAATGAAGGAAATGATGATAATAGTACTACAAAACAACAACAACCAATTTTTAATCTATCAAGTCAAATCCCAAGCAATAACAATCTAGAAAACAATAAAGCCAAGTCCTTCTTCTCCAATCCTTGGAGGAAATTCACAAACATTGGAGAACCTTTGGAATCAGCTCTAAAAACTCTGCTTGCCAACAAATTGATTGTTTTACTAGAAACAAGAAGTTATGAACCACTAGTCTAGCCAAATTGGTGGAATGACAATCATTTTTGCAATTACCATCGGAATAAAGGACACCTAACAAATGATTGTCAGAGATTGAAGCACCTTATCCAAGATCTAATTGATAATGGAACCATCATAGTGGATAGCCATAAGACAAATGAATCACACCTGGCTTTCAAAACCCCACTTCCGAATTATGACAAAGGTGAACCATCCCAAATAAAAGATGACAAAGGAAAAGCCAAAGTGAATTACACTTATACATATGATGATGTGGTAAATGTAATCATTGTTAAAGATAATTCATCTTCAGAGCCAATCAATGTTATTACTAGAAGCAAATCAAAGTTTACCTTTCCAGGTATAGCAAAAGACCCAACATCCACTTCACAACAATACAATTTAGTAGAAAAATTACAAAGAATACCCGCTCAAATATCAATTATAGAACTTCTCAAGGTTTCACCTATGCATAAGGAAATTTTGGAGAAAGCTTTAGTGGAAACAACAGTTTCAAAAGATTTGGATGTAGATCAGTTCCAAAACATGGTAGGATACCTTATAGCTCCTCATTGCTTGTCATTTTTTGAAAATGATGATGCATCCTTACAACATACTCACAATGCTCCCTTACATGTTGAAGTTTCCATTTATAAAAATCATGTCAAACGTGTACTCATAGATGGAGGAGATGGCTTAAACATTTGTGCATTAAGTTTGATAAAAGCTTTGGGATATTCAGAAAATGCAATGGATGCGAAAAAGAAAATAAACATCAAGGCTTATGATGAAGCAAAACGTTCTTCTAAAGGAACTGTTGTGCTACCAATAAGAATAGGACCTATGGAAAGGGATACATTGTGTTAGGTTTTAGATTTGAACCTCTCTTACAAAATTCTTCTAGGATGACCATGGATTCACAAGATGCAAGCAATTCCTTCTACATATCATCAATGTGTGAAATTTCCTCATGAAGGACAAGAGATTGCTATAATTGCAGATTCTAGTCAATATTGCAATAATTTGAAGCCAACACAAGATACAAGAGTTCCACATAACAGAGAATCAATATATCCTACCAAAGAAATTCAAGGAATGTTATTGGAAAATTTTGAGGAAAAGCTCAAATTGAATGATGAAGGAATGGGAAAATATTCTTTGCATAATTTTCCACTTTCGCCTAAGTCATATGGAAAGCCTACAGATATTCAATCAAAGGCACCAGAAAGATCAAAACATATGTTTAAAGGAACATTTGTTAGTGTTGGAACTCTTGAAGAAGAAAATGAAGACACAGACATTCTTGGTTGGTTGTACAAGGATGAAGATAAAACTATAGCAATAGCAACAGAAGTCAATATTTCCATAAAACAATATGGCAAAGGTTATGAAATTATGCAAAAAATGGGATATGAAGGAAAAAGACCAATTGGTAAGCAACATCAAGGTATTTCAGAACCTATTTGTCCACACTCACAATCCAAAGAAGATTAATCTAGGCTTGGATATCTAAAATCCAATCAAAGGCAACATAATCATCAACAACACAAATGGAAAAAGAAATTAGTTTCTAAAGAAGAAAATTGGCAAGAAAAGCTACATAAAGCGACCAGAATACTAACCAATAAACAAAAGAAGTAAGAAGAACATGAAAAGAAAGAAGAGGAGATTACCATCCAAGGTAAAGAAAAATCTTGTCAACAAGTTCTGAAAAATACAAACAAATGCAAAATCTGAACAAGATATTCCAGAAGCAGTAAAAATAGAGATGACACAAATCAAAAAACTTTTTGCACCATGCAACATTCTTGTATGGTATAGTGGAGTAGTCCTAAATCATGATTCAGAGATAGATTCAAATGAGTATGAATGGGGTCCAAATGTCTTATCTACTACATCAAGTAAGGAACACAATGAAGACCAAACAACTATCATGAAAGAAGACTTATCTATTACAAAACAAAAGATGGAGTTAGAAAGAAGACAAGAAAAACTCAGAATTCAGAGAAAAGAGGTGTATGCAAAAAGAAAAGGTAATGACAAAGACAAATAAGTAATGACACAAGAAGTATAAACAAGTACAGATCAAGCATCTGGAAATACAATATTATCATCAAAAGAGCAACAAGATGTATCTCGATGTGGCAGAATCATAGAAGAATTAAGAGATAGTCAAGTTGGATTGACTATTAGTCCAGAAGAAGTTGAGTTTGAAAGGAGAAAAATCTAGCAAACGAATCCTCTTTATCATGTACACAATTATGTCAACTCCAAAATCCAAATGAGGTCAATCAAGAAGGAATTTCTAGTATTAAAGACGCGTGTGTTGATATAATCTATTCATTTAAGGGACAAATGTCAGTTGAAGAACCACTTGAGTGTGAACTACAAAATGCTAATATTGATTTTGTTAGAACTAATTTGGAGATGCTTGAGAAAGACAATTCTCAAAAACATTTAATCTATGACAATACCTATTCTATGCCAAGTTATGATCATTATGTCATGAACGTTGAAATACCTAATGATGACAGTGACTATGGTTTACCCCTTCTTCATCCTGAACTAATTGATTGGGATAATTTAAACAACCCTGAACTGAATGTCTTTTCCAATGATCATGACTTAGCCGTATACCTTAATGCAGTTGAACCCATCCCACCTAAGATATCTTCCATTGCAGAATCAAGTAATGTTTCTCGTAGTCAGGAGAATGCCAAACTATCCGGTCGCAAAAGTGAAATAAAACAAGGAAAGAGACCTATTGTTGAAAACCATTTCATGGCAACACTAGATCAATCAAAAGAGAAAACAAAGGACGTATCTGATGGTGAAAACCTCTTTGAGGCACCAGAAGATGGAAAGTTTGGCATTCTTCCTGCATATATTCAAGAGAGATTTGCTATCCTAATAGAACCAACATAAGCAGTAAACATTGGTACATCAAAGGATCCTAAAATACTTCATTATGTTGCTTCATTATCAGAAACAAAGAGGAAAGAATACATGGAATTCTTTAAGCAAAGGCAAATAAATTTTGCTTGGTCCTATGCAGATATGCCAGGACTTAATCCAGATCTTATCATGCATCATCTTAATGTAGATTTAAAAGCAAAACTAGTTAAGCAAAATCTCAGAAAGATGCATCTGCCCATTTCTCTTCTTGTAAAAACCGAGTTGAAGAAACTATTAGAAGTAGGTTTTATAAGACCTGTTGCTTATCGAGAATGGGTTTCAAGTATTGTACCAATATCAAAACCAAATAAAAGCATAAGGGTCTGTACAGATTTTAGAGATCTAAATAAAGCATGTCCAAAAGATGATTTCTCGCTACCAAACATTGATATCATAGTGGAATTGTCAACGGGGCATGAGATGTTTTCATTAATGGATGGCTTCTTAGGATATAATCAAATAAGAATTGCACCTGAAGATCAAGAAAAGGTAGCTTTCACCTGTGCATGGGGAACATATTGCTGGAATGTTATGCCATTTGGGCTTAAGAATGCAAGAGTGACTTATCAAAGGGCTATGACGACAATTTTCCATGATATGATGCATACATTAATGGAAGATTATGTCAATGACATACTTGCAAAATCTCATACAAGATAAGAACATTTCAACATTTTAAGCAAGATTTTTGACAGGCTAGAAAGATATCAATTGAGATTAAATCCAAAAAAATGTGCATTTGGGGTAACCTCTGGAAAACTCCTTGGCTACATTATATCAGCTCATGGAATTGAAGTAGATCCGAAAAAAGTCAAAGCTATCATAGAAATGGAGTCACCTAGGAACATAAGTCAATTGCGATATTTACAAGGAAGATTGTAATCAATCAGGAGATTTGTTTCTCAGTTAGCAGATAGATGTCTTCCATTCACCCATCTTCCACATAAAAATATTCCATTCAAATGGGATCTAAAATGTGAAGAAGTTTTTTTGCAAATAAAAGAATATCTTATGAGTCCTCCAATACTGATATCACCAACCAAAGGGAAACCATTGTTGCTCTATATCTTAGCAACAAATGTATCATTAGGAGCCCTCCTAGCCCAACATGATGATGAAGGAAAAGGAAGAGCAGTTTATTATATCAATAGAACACTTGTTGGCTATGAATTAAATTATTCCTCAATAGAAAAGACATGTCTAGCAGTTGTATTTGCAACTCAGAAGCTGTGACATTATATGTTGATTCATTCCATGAAACTAATAGCAACGATAGATCCTCTCAAATATTTGTTGAGCAAGTCAACATTGACAGCGAGACTAGCCAAATGGGTTATGATACTGAGTGAATTTGATATAGAGTATGTAGACCGGAAATCTATCAAGGGACAAGTTATCACTGATCAATTGGCTGATGTACCTTTACAAAATAGCATGCCTTTGTACATCGAATTTCCTGATGCAGATATCTTGACAGTAAGTAGAAACTTTTGGGAATTGTACTTTGATGGTTCTTATACACAATATGGATCAGGCGCACGCATCTTTTTCATCACACCTCAAGGACACACAATTCCCAAATCAAGTTTCCATGCACTAATAATACTGCAGAGTATGAAGCATTGGCTATTGGGCTTAAAATGGCCATTGAATGGAACGTCAAAGAACTACATGTCTATGGTGATTCACAACTTCTCATCAATCAAATAAATGATGAATATCAAACAAAGGATGATAAGCTTATGCCATACAAACAGCTGATAAGGGAATTTAAAGGACGCTTTAAAGAAATATCATTCACCCAGATTCCAAGAAATGAGAATAAAGCAGCAGATGCAATAGCTACAATAACATCTCTCTTGCAAAATAAAGAGAATCAACAATGTTATGAATTTCTCATGGAAGATATCTTAACCCCTACCATTCAATCCCAACATACCTACCAAAATTGCCATATATCAAGAACCGGTCAATCCTCATATGGTCAAACTTGTCGGTATTTAAAAGAACATATCCTTCCTCTAGACTTATCTCGTAATCAAAGAAGGAATTTTTTCCGTCAGTCCTCTCGCTATACTATAATTTATGATATCCTATATAGGCATGGTCTAGATGATACTTTTTTAAGATGTCTTGAACAAGAAGAATCTGAGAAAGTTCTTAACGAAGTTCATGCAGGTATTTGTGGCACACATTCAAGTGGTTTAACATTGGCTAAGAAACCTCTTCGTATGGGTTACTTTTGGCCTACTATGGAGAGAGATTCATTCACATATGCTAGAAAATGCAAACAATGCCAGATCCATGGGAATCTCATTCATGCACCAACACAAGAGTTATATCCTATGACAGGATCGTGGCCATTTTCACAATGGGGCCTTGATTTGGTTTGAAAGATAAATCCCTCATCTTCTAATGGACATAAGTTTATTTTGATAGCTACTGAATATTTTACTAAATGGATTGAAGCAGTGCCTTTAACAACAGTGACAGGAAAACAAATATCATCATTTATTTTGAATTATATAATTTGTCACTATGGAGTTCCTATGACCATTATCATTGATAATGGAAGACCATTTAAAAATCAAGATGTGAAGGAGCTATGTGAACAATTTTATATCCAACATAGGTTTTCTACTCCATATTATCCACAGGGAAATGGTCAAGTTGAGGCATCAAACAAGACTATCTTGAAAATCTTGAAGAAAAGAGTCAATGAAGCTGGAAAAGACTGACACATTCAGCTAAATCCTGCTCTTTGGGCATACTGAACTAGCATCTGCACTCCAACAGAGGCAACTCCATATTGTTTGGTCTATGGATCAGAAGCCATATTACTTATAGAAGTAGAGATACCTTCTCTACGAGTATCCTTGCAAGGTCTTATACTAGAGGAAGAACAAAGAGTCTCTCGACTCCAGGAACTAGAACTGATTCAGGAACGTCGCCAAAATGCAACAGATCATTTGAAAGTATATCAACAAAGAATGGCAAGAAGCTATAACCACAGAGTCAAGCCGCACATTTTTCAGATTGGAGATATAGTTCTAAGGGAGAAACCAAGAAATCAGCAAGATCGAGAAAAGAAGGGAAAATTTGAACCAAATTGGCTAGGACCTTTTGTCATAGTAGCAGCATATGGATCAGGAGCATACAAGTTATCTACCCCTAAAGGTGATTGGTTTGATGAACCTATCAATTCTATGCTTGAGATATAAAGTCCTAAAAATCAATAAATAAAAAGCATATAAAGTCTTGAAGAAATCAATAAAAATCAGAAAAGCAAGAAAATCCCTAAAAAGTATAAACATCATAAAACACATGCAATAAATTTAGATATTGAAAACTTGGTAAACAGACGCTATCTAAGAAGTAAGTTCCTCCATCTATGAGATCTCTTTGTGCACCTATCCACTCCATCCTATCGCATCTATCGCTTCCATCTATCTTACCTTATCCATTCCATCTTCCATCTTCCATCTTTCGCATCCATTGCTCTGAACCATTTAGCAAGAAATATACAACTTACCAACAGTTATCAATCTTTGACATACTTGTCGTAGTCACTGTCTTAGATTTTATCAAAATCAATCATATCTGCATTTGTATCCCTCCATGGTTTGGATCTTGATCAATTCATACATCCATAATAATTTTGTTTCCACTGGGGGAAAAATCCAAAATCCTTTTGCTAAGGGGATCTCTTGAATCTTTGAAAAATCCAAAACATTCAGAAAACTTAGAAAAACCAAAAACACCTAGGATTTTGAAACAAATAACGAGCAACAAAAATCAAGGCATTTCATCAATAATTGAATCGTGAAACTCAAGAAACCGAAGAATCGATCAACAAGTAATAAAGGATTATCAAAAGATAATTCATCAAGATGATTATATCAATTAATGGCCATAAGAACATGTGAATGATATGCAAGATTCAGTGTTTATATCTTGATTTTATTGCTAATCATGTACTATATGCGACTCAGGGATGTCCATGACTAGAGAAGATATGATGGGGCATGATTATTTTTCTTTGATTGCTATCTGTGGTTTATCTCTTACTACGGTATGAACTTGTCTCGGGATATGATCGATAAAAGATCAAGGAGGACGTTCCAAGTCATGCATGAAAGGGGATAAACCTTGTCTATTCTGCAAGCAATACTCAGGTCAACTTGATCCATTATATCAAGTTGCTTGTATTAACTTGCTATATCAAAATCCATGTAAGAAATACTCAGGTCATCTTGAATCTTTATGTCAAGTTGCTTGTATTTTCTTACAACATTTTAAAGCTCAATGATGAAATCAAGCACTGTTACAAGATAACATATGAAGAATGGCAATATCATTTTAGTTAGATCATTTCATTATCTCATTATTCATCTGCATTATAAGCATTCATTGTCAGTTGTATTATAAGAATATCATTTCATTAACAGATCAATGGTCATAAATAAATATTGAGTATACTTGGACAAACAAAAACAATTTGCATTTAATCATTGTAGGTGCATTCATTTTTAGAATTATTTTAATCATCATCCATTTCATTTAGTTGCATTTAAATTATTGCATTAATTTGCATTCAATTAAATGTATTTCATTCATCATATAGTGTATCATCATTATTATTTGCATTATCATTCCATTAACGATCATTTAGTTGCATCTTTGCACTTAGATTCATAAACATTACGTATAAAAATAAAAAATATTTCATGTAGATCATTTGCATTTACATCATCATAAGAATTAAAGCAATCATTCATTTGTATTTGCATCATTTACATATCATTTAAGTTAGTAATCATTTTCATTTGCATCCAAGATCATCAAAATCGAAAATCAACAAAAGCATTTATCATTGCATCATCATATAAAACATCATCATAAAAAAAAAGAATAACATGCATAAATATCATTATCCATCTAATCACTACATCCATATAATCAAAGCATAAAGCATCATCATCAAATAGAGTAACATAATAAAGATCATCATCATATAGAATCCATGTCTGCATATAGATCATCATAAAAACAATAAAAAGTCCAAGTATACAATGATATCAAATAAACAATATAAGTGCCTCCAAATCAAATCATTGTTGTCCTGTACCAGTACCACCTGACTATGTCCGTCTCTGTGGCTGTAGGCAAGAAGATCCTCCAGATGCCTGTCTCCCATGATCACCACTCTTCTGAGGAGGTCCCATGACCCCACCACTGCTAGTATCCATCAACACAATGGTATGATAACTACCTGCTCTTTGGCTCTCTGCATCAACCTCCTCATATCGTCGTCGCTAGTGGGATGTCTCCTTCCCAGCCCAAACTAATGCTCTAACAGTGTCAACCGAGAGAGTACTTGATCCAACCTACTGAATATGATCAAGAAGGCCCTGAGTATCCTGTTGTCTCCTAATAGCTCTATCCCTCTCAGCCATGACACTATGCACCTATGCTCAAAGCTGATCAAACTGTGCTCTAAGACTATCAATGGTCTCCTGTTCTGGCACATCATGCTCTGGTGCATCCTGTTCTAGCATATCATGCACTGGTGCATCCTGCTCTAGCAAATCCTATTGTGGTGCATGAACCCTAATCCCCTCCTCACCACCACTTTGTCTAACTGCTGGAATCTTCATCTGAGTAGCTCTCGCAATCCATCGTCTAATAAGGGGAACATGATCCTCTGGATCCTCATCATCTCCACCATGAGTTGCAATTACCTTAGGGTCTGGCTGAATTTGACCAAAATCAATGCCTATCTCGCAACCCCCATCCAGTCCAGTCACCCTGCCTCCTCTTGTCAATGGCAACCCTCTCAATGGTCTCATACCTTCCCTGCCATGCTCCCTCCCAATCCATCCAACATCCCTCTCACCCATAGGACGTGGTCTCCCAATCCTGCCAACCGGTCCAAACGGTCCTCCACGGACTCTCAATCGACCTCCCCTCCGTCCAGGTCTCCTACCACCACCACCTCCATCCCCACCCTCATCTCCACCTCCCCCAGCCTCCTAAGCAGCTCTAAGATCTCGTCTCCATCTCCGTCTCCTAAAAACTGGATCATTTGAATCATCATCCTCATCTCCTGAGCTGGGAGGAGGATCTGACGGATCAGTAATACGAGGAAATGGATGAGCTAGTATGTGCTGAGCATAATCTCCAGTAACCCTAGGATCAAGAATGTGCAATCTCATATCATAAGCCACTCTCGGAGTAGCAAGAAACTCTGCACGAGCAATCTCAAATGACAAGGAAGGTCCCCAATCTCGTCTATCTCTATATCGTCGAGCATATATCGTCACACCAGTAGGCATAGGCTGGATGATACCAAACTGTCTAAGAATGCGACTAATCAACTGTCGCTCAATAATGTAAGGAGTCCGACCAACAAGATATCTATTCTATATGATAAATGGTAATGTCTGTGCATCATCCATCCATGGCTCACAATCAACATATGGTCTCCAAGTAATGCTATCCAATGAATCAAGCACCCAACACAAATACTCCATCTTACCCATCTTATGTTGAGTAAGGATACCTGTATAAAAATACACATATGGCTGCCTCTCTCCATGAACTTTTTGATGAATAGGCCAAGTAATAGCAATGTGCTCCCAACACCAGATCTGCAATAAAGTGCATCATGTAGACAAACTAGCACTCTCATCATACACCACCTGATGAAGATCATGATATAAATGTGTAAGCATGCAAACACCCCAAGCATATCGAGTACAATGCTTCATCATACTCAGGAGAATCTCACCCCATCCAACAACAAAACCTCGTGATCACCTATCAGGACAAATAAATCCTCCAATCAAACCAGCAAGAATCATAGGGAGGTCTCGTAATACATCACCATATCCTCCCATCAAATCTCTCCTCTAGCAATGCTATCATCAGCAAACACGGGTCTAGAACCCTCTGTCCCAACACAATCCTGAAAAATCATACTGCACTAACTCGCCAGTCACTGGGATGTGCAGAATCCTATACACATCCTCGAGTGTCACACTACTCTCACCAGTGGGCAAGTGGAAAGTGTTATGCTCACTGTGCCATCTCTCGGCTAACACCATCAATAATCCTCTATTATGCATAATCTTAGGCATATACAATAGATGGCGTAAACCACAGACATCTATATGTCTAACCTCGGCCTGTGTCAGCTCTGGCACTAAATGACGTACTGCAGGTAATTTCTCCCGACACTGGAGAACATCAAGTTTCTCCTATTTTCCAAGAAAATTCAATCAATCATCAACTATCTATTTATCACATCAAAGCGATTACTAATCTATCAAATCTAATAAAGCAAACTGAAGCAACCTATGCTATCTATCTATAAAATCATTTTTAAAACCTATAAATCATGGTTTTCTATCAATCTCTGAGTTCCATCAAAACTCTGCTAAGCTCTTGCATCAGAAACTAAATCGGTTTCTTAGAGCTACTAAATCAAATCAATCAATCAAGCAATCAAATCAATCAATCAACCAAACAATCAAATCAAATCAAACAACTCAATCAAATCAATCAATCAAGTCCCTATTCATCATACATGCACATCAAACATGTGAAATCTAATCATCAAAGTGATTTTTAGCTTTTCACTTATCAAAAACATCAATTTTGAGCAAAAGCGCTAAACTACAGCATTTTCTCTATCCTATTGAGCAAAAGCACTAAACAAAAGCATATGCGCTATCTTTTTTATCAAATGCACTAACCCTAAGAACATATGCACAAAACAAAGCAAAAGTGCTAACTTTAGCTGCAAAAACGCAAACAAACAAAGCAAAATCGCTATCCTATGCATATGCGCTAACAAAATGATCATAAGCGCTAATCTATGCATATGCGCTAACCCTAATTGCATATGCGCTAAATCTAAATGCAAAAGCACTAACCTAATACCGAAAATCGCGAAAAAATTCAAAAATTCAAAAAACGCGCCTAAAACATGAAAAGTTGCATGACAAGTTGAAAACGAAGCTCAGGATAAGATAAATACCAGATACCCATACTCGGGAGGTTGCTGATATCGTCGCACATGCTCAAATCGATGGTTCTCTACAGGAATCACCATTTCGCCACCTCACCAAGAATATTTTCTTCACAAGCTGACAAGGATAACAATGAAACTTAAAATTAGCCTTGGTTAATTTTATACTTACTATTTGAAGAATAATTCATGCTATTCAATGGGGCAATTTAATTTATTTTTTACAAATGAATTTAATTGACGAAACCTTTTATCAATTATCATGAGATCAATCATTCCAACCAAAATTTTCAACAATTTCACGATTAATCTCCTAAGGGGGCACACAATCAGTATTTTTAATCTTAGTCAGGTGCATTATCGATACTTGATTTAATCTTTGAAACAATGTTATCTCGACATCATTTCAAAGAGGGGAAAAATGTATACATATAAAATTGGCTATGAGTGATTAAATAAATATTATATGGTTATTCTTCTATTAAATAGTTAATTTATTTAATTCATTTCGTGTCTTTCTATTAATTAATATTTTATTAATTAATTCATTTATTCTATTCTTCTAAAATAATTAAATATCTAATATTTAATTATTCCTTTTAACCAAGTTAATTAAATATCTAATATTTAATTATCTCCTTCAATCAATTAAATATCTAATATTTAATAGTTATTCTCCTATCCTATAGTCTCAAATATTAAATAATTTCTTAAATTATTTAATCCCCCTTTTCCAACTCATCTTTCCATCTCCACTTCATCTTCCCTTTGCCAACTCATCCATCATGTGGCTAAGGAAATTAATATTTCTTAAATATTAATTCATCATTTATCTTCAACCTCCAAACTTAATGAATATTGTGTACGTACACATATTTCATAACCATCTCCTATATTCTCTCCAACACCCCCTATATCTTAGGAAGGACTTGAGTCCACTTGTCCTATCATGCCTAAATCTTCTCCAACCATCCCTAGATTCTCTCAGTCAGCAACCCGGTCAAGGTGAGATGAGTGACACTTGTCTTCTCCTTCCCCCTTTCTCTCAACCTTCACATTTGCTCACAGCCATCCAAATCTGCAGATCTGATCATGACCGTTGATCTAAGCCACATCATCTCATCCTCTCAAAGTCTATAGATCAAAGAGCTTCAGTTGAGAGAGAGTTAGACTTCAAGAGACTTCAAGAGACTTCAAGTGCATTTTCAAGCAAATCATTTGTAAAACTTATGCATCCATGAGTTTTAATCTTGAAGCAAATAGTATTAGCATTTTAACATAATCATTTTAGAATAATCATATAGTATTGCATATCATAGCATTTGTTAACTACCAATTATCAATCCATTCTTCATATGCCATCTTGGAAGCTATCAGTGCATTGTCTGAGAGCACACCATCTGCAACCAGGAGCAATGGAGTTAGGACACAATGGGACGCAAACCATGAAGGTAATATTAGTATTTTTATTTCATATGTATTTCATGTAGTTTCATTGGTTGAGTTTGGATTTCTTGTACCATTTCCATTGGTATTTTGTGAAACTAACTTGTTGCAGGTAAGATTTTGAGGATGAAATTCAAGTCGACACAGAAAGTAATGTAGTAGACAATATTGGAATTAGATCAATGATGATGTTATTAAATATATATTGGGGTATTAGGAACATTTAGATTGGTGCTCATAAAATGCACTTAGAAGGGGTTAATGGAATTTACATTATTAATGAATGGGATTGTGATAGTTGGAATAGTGAAAGATCTCATGTATGCAAGAAAAGAGAAAATGTTGGTTGAGTTAGAATGCATTGGATTATGTTAGTAATTATGATGTTATGCTAATGTGGATATGTTCTTGATGATGCCATAAGTAGTGGCATTGAGATACCCTAGGGAAGGATTATTGAAGAGTTGTATTTATTTTTGCTTGCGTATAGAGCATGAATAGATAGTTGTAATGTGTTGTATTAGATGATGTTTTAATTTTTTTTATCTCCGTTCGTATATTAGATATTTAATTTCTTTAGGGTACTTTGGCGAGCATTATAGTTGAGGCTTGGAAGGAGAATAAACAACTAAAAGAGATCATTGGAGTGATGCAGGACGCTCTATAGGATAATAGAATCGACATATATGCATACCTTGTATGCTTCAATAATGAAGCATTAACTTTGACCTAGATCGAATGACTTTAGGAGATCCTTGAAGCCATTTGTGTTCTTGTGCATAGACTCTATGATTAAATCTATAAACTGTTTTATAATTCATGAAAGGATGCTACCCCATATGGTAGCAATTTGCTAAATATATGCACATATATATATGTATGTGTATGTGTGTGTGTGTGTACAAACATATACATATACATATGCATGTATATACATACATATATATCCCCCAAATTCTTTCTTGAAATTATCTTTTAATATGTATACATATTTATATACATATGTATATAATACAATATAGAGATACACACACACACACACACATATGACAGATTAATATGCATGTTAGATACATCAATCATATTTTCCTATTTTTTTGTTCTATTTAATGAGTTGTCATGTACTTTGTATTCCATAAGTTCAAGGTTCTATTTTTTTGTGAGTGATTTGTCAAGAAGTATATGTAAAGAAAAAAATGTTGGTTAAGGACATGACCAAAAGCGTATGACTTGCAAAATGTATTTAACCTATGAGTTGTAGAATATATTCAACAAGAAGATTAATGGAAATGATAAATTTACTTGGAAAATACATATGGACAACTTTCTTTGTGAACATGTTAAAGATTACATAAATCGAGTTTCTAGCAGAACAAGCAAACCAACAATTGATATAAGACTGAAATGGAGGACAAATATAAAGAAAGGAAAGACCCAAAGGAATAAAAAAAATTTAATTAAAGGAGGGGTAAACATTTTTATCCTAGAGTTGTGAACTGAAGAGGTCATAATAGTGGACCTCATCCACATTTAAACATTCAACAATAACACCCTAGAGGAGTTTGAACCTTGATGGCAAGAACAACAACACCACAACTTAATCATCACAACATGCCAATGTTAGCCAAAGGAAGGAAGAACCTAAGCCAAAGGGATGAAATAAAATAAGTTAGAATTAGTACATGGTGTTTTAGTCAAAATTGAAACAAAACATATTTGGGCTAAAAATTAGACTAAACAAACCAACAAAGTTTATAAGACTAAATTGAAGAGACAATTAAATCAAAGGAATACATTATAGAGTTTTTATTAGACCGAAAAAACCAATATTGTTAACATATTGCTAACAAATTACAATTAAGGAATGAAATACAGTAAGTTAGAGTTCAGATTATCTCTTTTATGACTTGATATTTAAAACAAGACATAAATTGGCTATCTATGAGACTGAACAAATGAACACTATTTATATAGAACATGAAGAACATAACACTTATAAACACACACATATACACATATACTAGAACAAGAGTGTTAACCCATGACTGTAATGAAGAACAAATTACAACAAAGGGATAAAAAATAGTAAGTCGAAGTTTAATGGATCTCAAATTTGACCTAAAAATTGTATTATGAAAGAATTTGGGTGAGTATGATATTGAACAAACGAAGATTGTTAACCAATGACTTATTTGAAGAACAAATTAAAAGTGAGTGATAAAAAAACAATAAGATAGGTGCAACTACATCTCTTTTATGACTTGGTAATTGTGTAAAAATGAAATTTGGCTATCTATGCGACCAAACAAACCAACACTATTTATATGATTGAAATGTTAAAAAAAAAATTCAAACAATAGTTTTCCTACTTGGAGGTCATTTTTGTTTTATTATTTGTCCAAATGCCACTCCACATGGACCTCTAAAGGTAGGGTGCATGACTATCAGAACATCACCCCCTCTCCCTTAACTTCTTGTTGAATGTTAAGTAGTGAAGAGAGGATTCAATTAGGTGGTACCATTTGTTACAACTCAGTTAGGAGAATTACAAAAAAAGAAAGAAAAATCATTTAAAATTTCTTCAATGTCTAACTTGAAAATTGAAGTGGTACCTATTTTGGTTAAGTATGAGACTGAACAAACTAGGATTGATAACTTGTGAATCAAATCAAGAACAAATTAAAAATAAATTGTGAAATGAAATAAGTCAAGATTGACCACATCTCTTTTATGGCTTGGAACAAATTAAACTATTTATATGAGTGAAATGTGGAACAAATTAAAATGAAAGAATGAAGAATACACACGAACGTGTACATATACATGACTTGAAAATGTATGACTCCGAAGAAACCAAGATTGTTAACCTATGACTCATAATAAGAATCAATTAAAACAAAAGGATGAAATAGAATCTATGACTTGATAATTAAAAGAAGAGAGCATTAGGCTAACAATAAGACTGAACAAACCAATAATATATATCTCACTAAAATTAAGAACAAATTAAAATAAAGGAATAGAAAAAAGTTAAGTTACAGTAAGCATGTGTGTGTGTGTGTGTGACTTCAAAATTGAAAAAAAGCACAATTTGGGTGATTATAAGACCAAACAAACAAAGAGTGTTAATCTATAACTAAAATGAAGAAAATAATGAATTTTTCTATGACACTAAACAAACCAACAATATTTATTTCATTGAAATGACGGACCAATTTAAACAAAGGAATAGAAAAAATTAAGTCACAATAATCATATATATTTGTATGACTTCAAAATTGAAATATGACATAATTTGGGTAATTATGAGACCAAACAAATCAAGAGTGCTAACTATGGGATCGGACAAACAAACAATGTTAATCTAAGAGTGAAATGAAGAGGAAATTAAAAAAAGATTAAGTACAATAGGTCAAAGTTAAATACACATCTTAGTGATTTGAAAATTGAAACAAAACACATTATGGCCAAGTATGATACCATAGAAACCAATAGTCATAATATTTACTAAAATAAATGGATTTAACAAATTAAACGGTAGGATGAAACAAAATTAGCCAATGTTGCTTTACTTATCTCAAATATATTTATATATTAAAAAGAAGACAAGAATCTGGTATTTCTTGGGGAGAAAAAGTTAACAACATTTGTATGCCAAAAAAGCATAATGAATCATGGCCACCTTATAGGCATTACAATAAACTCCAAGTCAAGAAAACCCTCATACATTTTTGTAAAACCCTAAAATATGAGTACAAATTTAAATAGAGGGTTTCAACAAAAAAAATCACATTCAACTTAAGTTGTCATAAATTACAACTAGAATTAGTAAACTTGTAAAAATGTACAACTATTCAAACCCATCTCCAAACAAAATGATTATAACTAGCAATTGCACCTTGGTGTGAAATGGGTACGTCAAAAAGCTTTGGAAGGTCAATTAGGATTTTTTTCATTCTATTAATTGCAAACATTTGTATAGTACATGAGGTGAAGTGGTAGGTCATTTAGAAGATGATGTTGTTTGTGCAACAAAGGTCTCAATGGAGAAGTGACAACTTGAAATCAACTATGCATCCTTCCTAAGAGAGAAAGATAGATATAAAGATAGAGATGGAGATGGTGACAGAGGAGATGGAGACATAAAAACAGAGAGGAGGGATAGATATACCTGAACAAGTTAAATATATGGATAAGGATGGAGAGATAAAGAGGAATACATATATAGAGGAAAACAGATAGAGAAAGATAGAAGTGTGGATGGTGAGATGGAGTGATATAGAGACATGGATATAAGGATATATAGAGATAGGGAGAGAGGGATAGAGATAAACATAGATAGAGTAATATATAGAGATGGAGAGCAGAGAGGGTGAGGGAGATATAAATAATGGAGATAGAGAGTGGGAGAGAGAAAGAGGGAGAGATAGACATATATGAGAAGAGAAAGGGAGAGAGTTAGAGGTAAAGAGATATATAGGGGGTTATAGAGGGAATGTGGGAGGGAGAGGTGGGGAGAGATATAGAATGAGGGTTGAAGAGAAAAGGAGAGAGAAGATGGAGGAGAGGGGAGAGAGAGGTAGAGGAAAGAGAGAGAAGAGGGGGGAGAGGGAGAGAGATGAGGGGGAGAGATAAAATCATTTTTTATAGAGAGAGAAAGGGAGAGGGAAATGGAGATATATAGATAGAGGGTGATATAGAAAGATAGAGAGGGCTAGGGAAAGAGAGAAATATCAAGGGAGATGGTGTATAAAGATATAGATAGAAAGACATGAAGAGAGGAATGAGAAGGAGATAAAGAGATAAGGATAGAAGTAGAGAGATAAGGAGATAGAAGTAGAGAGATATGGATAGAAATAGATAGAGAGATAAAGAGTTGGAGATCTAGATAAGTAGAGAGAAATAAAGACATGGAGCGAATAAGAGAGAGGTAGAGATGATGAGATATAAATAGAGAAGTGGGAGAGAAATAGGAAGATAGAGATAGAAGAGGCAAGAGTGAGATAGGAAGAAGGTGATGGAGACAAGTAAAATTAGAGGTATAAATAGAGATGGAAAGGGATAGTGGGGGGGAGGGGGGGAGGAGGGGGAGAGATAGAGAGGAACAAAGAAGAAAGTAGCTTGTGTAGATATGAGATAGATGTGAAGTAGAGAGATATAAAAAGAGGGTGATAGGGAGAGAGGGAGGGAAAAGGAGAGATATAAAAAGAGGGAGAGATAAGGATAGAAAGAAGAGATAAAGACATATATAACTTGAGAAAGAGAGAGAGAGAGAGAGAGAGAGAGAGAGAGAGAGGTGGAATGTAGAGAGAATTAGATAGATAGAACAAGTAATAGAAAGAGGGGATATAAATAATGAGTTAGAGTGAATATGAGAAAGATAAATATGTAGAGAGGGAGAGATGGAAGGTGAGAGGGGAGATAGAGAGATAGAGATAGGGAAGGAGAAATAGGAAGTATGTGTGAGTGAAAGAAATATATATAGAGATAAAGACAAAGAGATAAACAATGAGTAGGTATGTGTGAGATACATAGATAGAGAGGGAGGGACATGGATAAAAGGAAGGAGAGATATAGAGGTAAATGTAGTGGGAAATATAGAGAAAAGAGAGATAAGGATGGGAGAATAAGGAGAGAGAGAGAGAGAGAGAGAGAGAGAGAGAGAGAGATGTATATGAAGACAAAGATAGAGATGGTTGTTCTTTATTGTTGATTTTTTAACATATGACAAAATAAGTTTTTTTACCTTGCTTGGTCTATTCATTTTCATCCATTAAAATGGATAGACAACACGAGTGACATCAATGAAATCATAATAGAAACAAATATCCTACACATTCACTTTTCAATATGAGGGATACAAACATATAAAACTCAAGACAAATTAAAATTTTATTATATTAAATTTTAAAATTGTAATTAGTAGGTTATATATACGACTTAGTTTTAATTTTAAGCTTACATTTTATTTACATTAAATATATTATATGTTTAATTTTTTTTATTTTCATTATTTAAAACTATATTAAATTTCATGAAAAATATATTTAAATTATATTTATTATATAAAAATGCTCAATATAAATATTACATGTAATATATATTTCATAAATAAAACTAATCAAATATAAACATAATATATTATAAATTATCTAGAGTTTATATTGCATTTTATTTACATTAGATATATTATATGTTTAATTTTTTTAATATTTATTATTTAAAACTATATTAATTTATTTAAAAATATATTTAAATTATTTAATTATATAAAATTATAAATATTACATGTGATATATATTTCCTAGATATATAATTTATTATTTATTTAATTAAGAAATCTTAGTTTACAATATCGAGAGATATTGGTGTCATTTAATGTAATGTTTATCTATATATTTCTAAGACAGTGGCATGCCATATGTGTATGTGGTTGTAAAAGTCTCTCCATCCATTGCATAAAAAAATTATTAAAATGAATTGCAAGTTTTCTTTAAAGATAAAATGACAGCGTGAACAACTTTTTCCCCGAGCTACGGTGTGTAATTCAACTTTTTCTCAAGCTGTAAAAGTAACTTTGTATTCGTTGAGTTAGGTAGATAGATTTGTTAGAGGGAATCACACAAAGAATAAAGCAACTATCACATATAATTAAGTACACATCGTCCTTTAACATTAAATCCTCTGCCAAACATCTTTTCATTTTGTAAGTGACACCACTGTCACTTGTGGGCAATCACAAATAAACCAGAAACGATGATAATGAATGACAATGATAAAAAGTCAATGAGAATATGATGCAAATCATTTTGATCATATTGCAACCTTGAGAAGCATTATAGATCGTTGATGTCGAAAATCAGGTCGTCCCTTTCAAATAAGGGAATGCCTTCGACTTAAATATAAAGCAAATCACTTGCATTGCCAATTTTTAAAATATAGAGATAAGGATATAGAGGAAGAGAGAGATACATTTGGAGATAGATATAGAGATAGAGACAGAGGGGGTAGGGAGATATGTAGAGATAACAAAATAAAGATAATGGGAGAGATGAATGAAGAAATTTGGGGAGAGGTAGAGAGGCAAAGAGATATAGATATAGAGGCCTAGGAAAAGGGTGAGGGAGAGAAATTTATGGATAGAAAGGGAGACACGTTTAGAGATATAGGCAGATAAATGAAGATAGAGGTAGAGATGATGATAGAAGGAGAGAGGAAGAAGGAAACAAATAGATAGAGATAGAGGGACAAATAAAGTAGATAGAGATAGGGAGATAGATAGTGAGAGATAAATATATAGAGAGGGAAAAAGACAGATATAGATAGATATAAATAGTGAGATAGAGATATAAGAAGATATATATATATATATATATATATATATATATATATATATATATATATATATATATATATAGAGAGAGAGAGAGAGAGAGAGAGAGAGAGAGAGAGAGAGAGAGAGAGAGAGAGAGAGAGAGAGGAAATATTATTTCTAATATAATAATTATGGTAATTTTTTACCACAACAACCTTATATTGCAATGTATTGCATTCACTATACTAATTAAATAAACTAACATAGATTGTTGGTCCATGTTTAAGGAGAGACACGCAAGATGATTACTATGCCTAAATTCGTTGGATCATTATTGATTTGGTTCTTTTTGCTATTTGAGTTTTTACCTACTTTATTTCAATAATTGTTTTCTACTTGTCAAGACATTGATATCTTTTGTTGATGTTATATCTATACCACTCTTCTTGCAATCATATCATAGTTAATATGAGAATACAAGTAAGCATATACGATAAACGTTGAAAAAGATGGTGTATTGATCTTGATAAGGCCATTTATTTAAGTTCTTGACATGAAATATCTAAATGAAATTTAAAATCCACTCCTTATCTAGGTGGGACACGTGATAGTTCAATCGAGATTGGCTTACTTGCAAGAATTAACTGGAAGTTCCACCCGAATTTCATTGTAATCGTGTGTAAAGGTCTTAATTGAATATTAAATGTTGTCAAATAGACATCCAAAATGATGGATAGATAATGTGATATAAAGTGTATCTTCTTCCAAAGTTGAATAGACAAAGAAAAAAATAGAGAATAAGAAAATGATTAAATTAATTCTAATAACATTTAATTATTATTTGTAATTGCTTAAAAAAAACACAAATTATTAAATTAAATTTCAAAATTAAATCTAAATTCAAAATTAAAATATTTCAAAATTTACTAATATTAACAAAAATAATAATTAGTAAATTATAATAATAAAGATTTATTTTATAAAATTAATAAATGATTAATTAGAATAAATTTAAAATTTAAATCTAAATTAAAAAATTAGCATATATCAAAATCCAAATGTAAAAAAATAAAAAATCTAAACAATAATTATAAATAATAAATTTATTACATTGATAAATATAAAGTAAAACTAATTATTAAAGTTAATAATAAATGAAAAATAAATTTATATAAAAATAAAATCATAAATGAAACCTAACTAAACATTGTAATAAAAATAATTAAAAACTATTCAACGTGTATATTAGTATTTTGGAAAGACTAATAATATTATTAACCTTCCACTAGTACGTTATTAAATTGCAAATGTGTAGACTCCATGGTTACTGGTAATATTAACAACACTTTAAATGTTGCTAGGCATTAAAATTATATGCACGTCTACCACCAACTGTCCATGATATGCTTGAAAACGTGTTTGGCTTCGTTGTATGTGCTCGAAAAATGTGAGTAGACAACAAAGTCCAAAAGAAACCAGTGGAAAAAGACCCTACGACTATAGTCAGCATTCACACGTGTGAAGTATTTTAGGGAAACGTGCTTGGGAAGACAGGCTGGTGGAAATGATAACAGGATAGTACCGTCCACTCACAACAAGTTGCAAGTCATTTCCAAATACCTTTTAATGCATCGAGTGACGGTCGAAAAAAGTGCAAAATCCAATGATCCAAAATATTGTGATTGTCTTGCAAGCCTCTCCTATGATATGGACCGTCAAATTGTAAAATCAGCTCTTTCATCTCAAATAAGGAAACGCCTTCGGCGTAAAAATTGTAAACCTATTTCAAAAAAGTGAACCCATTTATTTTGTGATAATGATGCTTGAATAAAAGATTTGATTTTATGAAATTTTTTTCTTAGCATAAATGAACATCTTTTGGTGCCTAACCTAAGGAAGACTCAAAGAAGAGACTTGAATGAAAGGGGTGAATGTTATTGTAATGTGCAAGGTAGCAAGAGCATTCAATGAAGGAATGCTTGTAATTTGCATGACCTTTATCTAAGTTAATTAAAAGGGGTGTGCAATTAATGTCCCTATAAGGAAGATATTAAGATGGTGATAAACATTAAATGCAACCAACTAGACATAGAGGATAGCAAATTTTTTGCTTTCCACATGACCACATAGGTCCAATTTGAGTAGTGTGCTACACAACTTGTGGAGGTGAGCCCATGGCACAAATGATCCACTATCCAAAGTGAGAATTTTTCTACATTAGCCGAATCAATTGAACATGATGGATTGGTCATTAATAATGTTTTTGTTTTAAGACTTTTTCAATTAAAATTCTAGTTTTCCTATGTAGCTACAAAAACATATTATTATAATTCCTCGTGGCACTCCATATTCAGAAGATTGGGTGTAGATGGCACTCCATGTTCATGTCACAACCCTCCTTTATCACTTTTGGATTTAAAATACAAACTCTATTATATTTTTTTGGATAAGCTATTTAAATGATTGAATGAATATTATAAAAGGAAAAAATAATAAAACACACACACACACACATGGAAAATATACATTTTTCTTAATTATTATTTAGTTTTCCTCATCCAATTATGACAAATGTTGTAGGAAGAATAAGAAGCTTCTAGAGGATTCTCCACCACCTTGCATGTAACTCCTCCCACTAAGTCTAATAAATTTGCATGAAGTCCAAAATTGGGAAAGAATCTCTTTTTTTAATTAAATTTTCAAGATAGTGGAATGGAGGGAATTTTCTTATAAAATTATATGCAAATTTCAAAGAAGGGAGTTGATTATGTTTTGAAGGGAATTTTCCCAAGCTTTTCTTTGGTGGTCTCATTTTGTTGCAAGATTTTTTTTGTTGTTGTTGGAAGATCTCTCTCTAGTTGCAAGGAAGGATCAAGGATAGCTAGAGGATTCAACATCAAGCTTCAGCAAACCAGGTTCTCTCCTTTTGTCATATGAGAAATTTATATTATAAAAAAAAAATAGCTTCTAGATCTTCTTTCAAAGTTTTATTAGAGTGTAAGTCTTTTTCTTCTATTTAGAAATAATTATTGATAACTTTCTTCCACATAATGCAAGTAAAAGATAGTTCTATAATTTATTTTACTTTCCTTAAGAAATATGCTCATAATCTTGCCTTTTGTTTTTCCAAAGATTTTAGATCTATGCAAAAATCATATTTCCTTTATTTATTTATTTTAAAATCTCTTTTTCTGAAAATAAAACTCTTCCCTGTGTGAATGAATCTTAATCTTTACTTCTTCCCTCTAATTCATTTCTCTAGAAATCTAAATCTCATTCTTAAAATGAATCTCTCTGTGAATATTAGTTATTTAAAATCTTTGTGATTATTTTAAATCTCTATGATTATTTCCTCTATGGTTATTCTAAATCTCTCTCTGTGATTATTTCCTCTATGGTTATTCTAAATCTCTCCCTGTGATTATTTTGCATCTCCCTGTGAGTTGGACAAAGACCTCTCTGTGAATATCAGTTGAATAAATCCTCCTGTGAATACTGGAAACGAATCATAGAAATAAACTCCCTCCCTGTGAATGCTGGATAAAGCTCTCTCTCTCTCTCTCTCTCTCTGTGTGTGTGTAAATGATAAACTCCTGTTTACTGTGAAAATCAATCAAAACAAAAATTATTATTTGATCATCTATTTTATCCATGTTCTTACTTTCATAAATAAAATTCTCTTTTGTTTTTTTTTAGTAAGGAAATATAAAACCATATATATATATATATATATATATATATATATATATATATAAATATATATATACATATATATGTATAAATAAATATATATACATATATATGTATATATATGTATATATATACATATATGTATATATATGTATATATATACATATATATGTATATATATGTATATATATACATATATATGTATATATATGTATATATATACATATATATGTATATATATGTATATATATACATATATATGTATATATATATAAAGTTATTTCGAATGTTAATATATATTAACGTCACATTATAATTATAATAAACTGCATTCAATATAAAACCATATATATATATATATATATATATATATATATATATATATAAATAAATATATATATACATATATATGTATAAATAAATATATATACATATATATGTATATATATGTATATATATACATATATATGTATATATATGTATATATATACATATATATGTATATATATGTATATATATACATATATGTATATATATGTATATATATACATATATATGTATATATATATAAAGTTATTTCGAATGTTAATATATATTAACGTCACATTATAATTATAATAAACTGCATTCAATGACAAAATATATTAATGAATCGACATGGTCTTCAAAAAAAATTTGAAGGCATGATGGCAGCGTGCTGGGGCGGTGGGTTTTGAAACCGCCAGGGGTAGCGGTACCCCCCACTACCCTGCGGTCACTGTTAGTGGCCGCAGGGGAGTGGAGGGGACCACGAGGCCCCCTCAACTTTGCGGGCCTGCACATGCAAGACCCGGTACCCCCCACTACAGTGGCCGCAGGGGAGTGGAGGGGACCATGAGGCCCCCTCAACTCTGCGGGCCTGCACATGCATGACTGCAGGGGGGTGATGGGACCCGTGGTCCCCACTCCCCCATTTGCAATAAAACAATATTTAAAAAAAAAAGGAATTCACTTTTTTTCATTTTGTAAATAGTTTTTTTTTATATAATCTTTTTTATTTGCAAATTGGAATTTTTAGAAATTACTTTGGGATTAAAGTTAATTGCTTAGATTTTAATTTTTAATTGTTAAATTTAGAAAATATTAAATTCCTTCCTTAGTATAAATTTTAGGAAAGATTGGGGATTATTCATGATTAAAGTATCCTTGGTAAATTTTATATTCGTAAATTATATTGGATCAATTCTTTTTTGCATCACTCATTCCATGTAAGATCCATTCGACACTTAGTTGGCCTTTAGCAATTAATTCACATTAATTTGATTTGAATCGAATGCCTAAATTAATCACTATTTTTGGATTGCTTAATTATGCATGCAAGTTACACTATTCTTATATCATGCAAATTACTTATAGATTAACTACATTTATTTGACATTATCATCTCCATGCAAGTACGCATGTAATTATTAATATGCAAGTTTTTCGTATCCAAGTTATATTTCAAGTTATGGTTTTATGCTACGTAATTAATCAAATAGTTATTTAGATCAATTAAAATTATGCACGTTCAATTAGTAATTGTTTTCAAGCATGATGTTTTCATAGCTTCTTAGTTAGAAAACTAAATAAAGGAAGATGGAAACCTAAACCTAGTAGCATTCAGTATATACGGTGCCTCTGGGTCACGCTTATGGGTAATGTCGTTGTGCTGAACTACTGCACTTAACGCTTAATAAAGCTACATCAACGATGTCTATGGCATCGTCCCTATAAATCGTTGGGGAGTAATAAAGGACACTTGGAAGCTAAAATCCAAGGGGTGGGTAATCCCTCTTGGATCGATAATCTAATAAGATAATTTTTAAATGATTTTCATCCGTTGAGAGAAACCATAGTAAACCCCCTTTAGGGTTGGTTAAGTAAACGCTTTTATGAAATTGTTTCTTTATCTTGAAGAGATATTGGTGATTGACATTTTGGCCAAGGGTGACGCTTATGATAGGTGTTAGGATGTAGTTGTTAGGCCACAAACAATAGGCCATCTTGAGCCTTTGTTTAAGTGCTACCATCGTGGGTAGCAACCGCAGAGAAACTGTCTGGGACATTGACCCTAGAAAGGGTTGCGTACCCACTAATCAGTTTACATCAAACCATAGAATAGAAAATAGAACTACATACTTTACGCCTTGATCCTGTGCCGAAGCAAGTATGTAGGCAGTCTTGGGATGGAGTTGTCCCTCGTACTCAGGCATTCGTGGGTGAGGTCTAGGCTTGGTATAGAAAGATTGAGTAAGAATCCTGTTTTGAAAGATAAGATAATTAAAATTGAAAAAAAGGTAATTCAATGCATACTCGGAAGGAATCTTGTATGGATTCGCTTGACTTCCGAAGGCTTTAAGACAAATTCTGAGGCGAAATTCAAGCTTGTATTATGTTATTCAATTACTCCTAAGGATGGCGACCTCGGTGCACTTCTGTTAAAAGAGTGTACTACTTAGCGAGTGGCTCATGACCCAAATGGTCCCGATGAATCTAGGTCTCTGGCCAGAGCACCTCCTATCCCGACTGGATAGATGCCTACCCCGTATGGGTAGATGCCTATCCCGTAATGGATAGATGAAACCTTATGTCCCGTATGGACAAATGCCTAACCCGTATGGTTAGATACTCATCCCGGATGGATGAATGCCTAATCCAAATGGATGGATGCCCAGAGTATGCAATTGAATCAAACATAAAGATTAAATTAAACCAAAAAAAAAAAAAAAGGTCAAATTTGTTGAGTTAATTATGGTGGGTTATCACATGCGGTATCAGAGCAAGGGTTCAAATCTAGACCTTGTGCTCACTTCAATTTATTCAACTAAGGGAATGTTTTGCAATGGTAGAAATTAAATTTTAAAATCCTAAATCAAGAACTAACTACATAATTTAACTTTCAGGTAAAAACCTAGAACGACTAGAGGAAGAGGAAGAGGAAGAGGAAGATGAAGGGGTAATGGAAGATGTACTAGGAGTCAAAGGGAAGAAAACCATGAGGAAAACCATGAAGAAAACCATGAGGAAAACCATGAAGAAAACCATGAGGAAGACCATGAAGAGGATCGACACAACCCAGGAAATAACGAAGATGGGGTCCAAGCTATAATCGACCTTCTAACCGAACAAAGAGATAAAATCAACTTCCTGGAACAATCAATGCAGGACCTTAGGGAAAGTCATAATGACTTTGAAAATAGAAGTGGTACCGAAAATGGAAACCCTAGTAGCAATCAAGGGAATATGATGGGTAATAGAAAATAAAATAACATATTGGAACTCTCCAAGGGCTTAAAGAAAATCACCCCTCCTAAGTTCGATGGGAGGAAAATTGGTGAAGGAGCCGAGAATTGGTTAAATGAAATGGAAAATTATTTTGAACTAAGATATTTTAGCGAAACAACCAAGGCTTTATGGGGTTCCTATCAACTCACAGGGGAGGCAGCTAGTTGGTGGACCAACACCAAGGAAAAAAATGGGCATAGCAGGGATACGGTCACATGGGATCAATTTGTTCACCACTTCCGAGATAGGTGGCTCCCTCAATTGTTCTTCGATGAGAAGGTGATAGAATTCCATAATCTACGTCAAGGGCCCCTATCCGTTCAACAATATTGGGATAAGTTCGCCAAGTTGCTTAAATATGTACCTATGTACCAAAAATATGAAGAAGGCCAAGCAAGGAAGTTCATTTTGGGGCTAAATACCAACATAGGGGCAAAGGTAGACATGCATGGACCCAAAAACATGAACGAAGTACTTGAAAAGTCCCTTAGGCAAGAGAGGAAGATTCAAACACTAGCAGGGCAGAACTATAATGGGAACCACTCATTTAAAAGGAAGCAGGAATTCAATGGGAACACTAATTTCAACAAAGGTCAAAGGAATAATTCTTCCGAAAGAAGGTCGCCTCCTAATCAATATCAAAGGAATGGAAATAATAATAATAATAACAGGGGCAACAATAACAGAGGAAACTATAATAGGAATGACCAGCAGAATAGGGTAACTTATCCACCCAGGGCCAATGAAACAAGGAATGATCCCCCTAGGAATCAAGGTAGGAGGGGTCCTCTAGGTGGATGCTTCATGTGTGGGGGAAACCATTTTGCTAGAGAATGTCCTAGGATGCAAGGACAGATTAGGGCCAATCAACCCCAACAAGGGCCCCAACAAAGGATTCATGCAGCAGTTAGGAACCGAAGAGGAACATACCAAAATGTTCCTGTGGAAACTACAGGTACACTATTTGAACAACCAATTTCAATTCTAATTGACACTGGATCATCTGAATGTTTCATCTCACCTGAATTAGTAAGCAAATATGCATTAAAAGTTAATTAAATGGAGTCATCATGGATGGTTCAATATGGGGATAAGGCAACTAGGGAAGTAACTAAGTGTTTGTCGAGGGCAAGGGTTCAATTTCCTGAGTTTGAAACAAGGGTAGATCTCTATGTGGCACCCCTAGGATTATATGATGTAATTATTGGAATGAGCTGGTTAACAAACCATCAAGCTAATGTAGATTGCTATAACAAAGTTGTTGAATGTTTGGATGATGGGGGGAAAAAGGTCAAAATCCAAGGAAAGTTTAAACCCATTAATATAGAAACCATATCAGCCATGCAATTAAACAAGGAAAGAAGAAGAGGAGGCCAAATCTATATGGTTGAAATTGATGAAGGAAAAGAGGAAAATACACCAACCTTTGAAAATACCCCCTTCTTAAAAAAATTCAAGGATGTTTTTCCAGAAGAATTACTTGGCTTACCCCCTAAAAGAAAGTTTGACTTTTCTATCGAAGTACTACCAGGAGCTGAACCAGTATCAAGGGCACCTTACCGTATGAACACAACTGAATTACAAGAGCTCAAAATGCAATTAGAGGAACTCTTAGCTAAGGGATTAATAAGGCCAAGTGTATCACCATGGGGAGCACCAATATTATTTGTTAAGAAGAAGGATGAAATCTTAAGACTATGCATCGATTATAGGATGTTGAACAAGGTCACAATAAAGAATAGGTATCCCTTACCTCACATAGAGGATATTTTTGACCAAATGAAAGGAGCAGCAGTTTTCTCAAAGATAGACCTTCGGTCAGGGTACCATCAACTCAGAATTAAGGAGGAAGACATTCTGAAAACAACTTTCAGGACTAGATATGGGCATTATGAATTCACAGTAGTTCCTTTTGGTGTAACCAACGCCCCAGCTGCATTTATGAACCTAATGAATAGTGTACTCCATGACTACTTGGATAAATTTGTTTTGGTATTTCTGGATGACATATTGGTTTACTCTAGAAATGAGGAGGAACATTTAGTACACCTACAAATTGTTTTGCAAAGGTTGAAAGAACATAAGTTATATGGGAAATTGTCCAAATGTGCCTTCTTTGAGGAAAAGATTCACTACCTTGGGCATATAATATCAAAGGAAGGAATAGTAGTTGACCTAGATAAAATAAAGGCGATAGTAGAATGGTCGATCCCTAAAAATGTTTCAAAAGTAAGAAGCTTTATGGGGCTAGCGGGTTACTATAGGAGGTTTGTGGAAGGATTCTCTAAGATAGCAAACTCCATCACCTCATTACAAAGGAAGGGTAAAAGGTTTGTGTGGATAGAGCAAAGTGATAAGGCATTCCAAATTTTGAAAGGGAAACTAACTTCAACACCCATTCTAAAGGTACCAGATCCGAATGGACACTTCACAGTCGTAACATATGCTTCTATTGAAGGTTTAGGAGGAGTACTTGTCCAAGATGAAGGGGTAGTAGCTTACGAATCCAGAAAGCTAAAGACTCATGAAGTTAATTATGCACCCCACCACTTAGAGTTAGCAACGATTGTGCATGCCCTACAGAAACAGAGACACTTCTTACTAGGGAAGCCCTTTGAGTTAAAGTCAGATAACCAAGGACTAAAGTACATCTTTACCCAGCCCCACTTAAATGCCAGACAAAGAAGGTGGTTATAGTTTCTAAGTGAATATGATTTTGAAATTGAATATATTAAGGGGAAGGAAAATAGGGTGGCAGATGCCCTAAGTAGGAGGAGACACTTGATGACTAGAACAACATTCCAAACTTCTTTCAAAGGGCAAGTAATGGATGAACAAAGACATGACCCATGGTATGAGCAAGTCAAATTGACTTTAGAATACGATCCAACCAATCCTAAGATTGGAGGGTATACATTAGACGAAGATGGGTTGCTCAGATACAATAATAGAATCTATATTCCTAATTCAGGGAACTTAAGAGAAGTAGTCTTATCAGAGGCTCACAATGCCCCTTATTTAGGGCACCCAGGAGCTAACAAACTTTATGAAGATCTAAAGAAGTTATACTTTTGGCAGGGGATGAAGAATGACATTGTCAAGTATGTGGCTAAATGTTTAGAGTGTCAAAGAGTAAAGGCAGAACATAGACATCTAGCTGGATTGTTACAGTTACATGATGTACCTCAACACAAGTGGCAAGTTATTAGCATGGATTTTGTGCAACGGTTACCCATGTCACCTTCTAGGCATGATGCAATAATGGTGGTAATTGACAAACTCACTAAGGTGGCACACTTTATACCAGGGAACCTAACGGATGATGCACCTACCTTGGCTAGGCGCTTTGTTAAGGAAATATTTAGGTTGCATGGAATACCAGAGAAAATCATATCAGATAGAGATGCCAGATTCACTTCAAGGTTTTGGACCACTCTTCAATCTGCTCTGGGAACTCAACTAAATTTTAGCATTGCATACCATCCTGAAACCGACGGTCAGACAAAAAGGACAAATCAGATTATGGAAGACCTACTTCGCATGTACTACATGGACCAACAGAAAAAATGGGAAGAGTACCTACCTCTGGTAGAGTTTTCTTACAATATTACATATCAAACATCTTTGGGAATGGCACCTTTCGAAGCTTTGTATGGTAGACCATGTCGAACACCCTTGAGTTGGGATAGTCTTGAAGATAGAGTAATTGTTGGACCAGATATGTTGAAGGAGGTGGAAAGGAAAACTAAGGAAATTAGGCAAAGATTGAAGGAAGCCTCAGATAGGCAAAAAAATTATGCAGACAAAAATAGGACACCAAGGGAGTTTGAGGTGGGAGAGAAAGTCTTCCTAAGGGTTAGGCCACACAAGAGTTCCATAAGATTTGGGAAAAAGACTAAGCTTGCACCTCATTATGTTGGACCCTTTGAAATTTTGGGAAGGATTAATCTAGTTGCATACCGGTTGGCCTTACCTCCCCAATTGAGCTGAATCCATGATGTTTTCCATGTATCTCTTCTTAAAAAATATGTACCTGATGAGAAGCACATTTTGAATTGGGATGCCTTATAGGTCCAGGAAATGGGAGGAATAATGATACAACCATTCAGAATCTTGGAGAGGCGCCAATGCCAGTTGCGCAACAGAGAGGTTGATCAGTGCAAAGTGCAATGGAACCAGTATGATGAAAAGAATTCCATGTGGGAAGATACTAAGGAGATGCAACAGTTGTTTCCTTTTTTGTTTTAATCATGAACTATAGACTCTTTTGGATGCATTCAATAAGTGCATCGGGACGATGCACAAATTAAGGGGGGGAGGATGTCACAACCCTCCTTTATCACTTTTGGATTTAAAATACAAACTCTATTATATTTTTTTAGATAAGCTATTTAAATGATTGAATGAATATTATAAAAGGATAAAATAATAAAACACACACACACACACATGGAAAATATACATTTTTCTTAATTATTATTTAGTTTTCCTCATCCAATTATGACACATGTTGTAGGAAGAATAAGAAGCTTCTAGAGGATTCTCCACCACCTTGTATGTAACTCCTCCCACTAAATCTAATCAATTTGCATGAAGTCCAAAATTGGGAAAGAATCTCTTTTTTTAATTAAATTTTCAAGATAGTGGAATGGAGGGAATTTTCTTATAAAATTATATGCAAGTTTCAAAGAAGGGAGTTGATTATGTTTTGAAGGGAAATTTCCCAAGTTTTTCTTTGGTAGTCTCATTTTGTTGCAAGAATTTTTAAGTTGTTGTTGGAAGATCTCTCTCTAGTTGCAAGGAAGGATCAAGGATAGCTAGAGGATTCAACATCAAGCTTCAGCAAACCAGGTTCTCTCCTTTTGTCATATGAAAAATTTATATTATCAAAAAAAAAAAGCTTCTATATTTTCTTTCAAAGTTTTATTAGAGTGTAAGTCTTTTTCTTCTATTTAGAAATAATTATTGATAACTTTCTTCCACATAATGCAAGTAAAAGATAGTTCTATTATTTATTTTATTTTCCTTAAGAAATATGCTCATAATCTTGCCTTTTGTTTTTCCAAAGATTTTAGATCTATGCAAAAATCATATTTCCTTTATTTATTTATTTTTAAATCTCTTTTTCTGAAAATAAAACTCTTCCCTGTGTGATTGAATCTTAATCTTTACTTCTTCCCTCTAATTCATTTCTCTGGAAACCTGAATCTCATTCTTAAAATGAATCTCTCTGTGAATATTAGTTATTTAAAATCTCTGTGATTATTTCCTCTATGGTTATTCTAAATCTCTCTCTGTGATTATTTCCTCTATGGTTATTCTAAATCTCTCCCTATGATTATTTTGTATCTCCCCGTGAGTTGGACAAAGACCTCTCTGTGAATATCAGTTGAATAAATCCTCCTCTGAATACTGGAAACGAATCTTGGAAATAAACAATTTCCCTGTGAAGTCTGGAAATAAACTCCCTCCCTGTGAATGCTGGATAAAGCTCTCTCTCTCTCTCTCTCTCTCTCTCTCTCTCTCTCTCTCTCTCTCTCTCTCTCTCTCTCTGTGTAAATGATAAACTCCTGTTTACTGTGAAAATCAATTTAAAAAAAAACAATTATTTGATCATCTATTTTATCCATGTTCTTACTTTCATAAATAAAATTCTCTTTTGTTTTTTTTTAGTAAGGAAATATAAAAACATATATATATATATATATATATATATAAAGTTATTTTGAATGTTAATATATATTAAGGTCACATTATAATTATAATAAACCGCATTCAATGACAAAATATATTAATGAATCGGCATGGTCTTCGAAATTTTTTTGAAGGCATGATGGCAGTGTGCAGGGGCGGTGAGTTTTGAAACCGCCGGGGGTAGCGGTACCCCCCACTACCCTGCAGTCACTGTCAGTGGCCGCAGGGGAGTGGAGAGCACCACGAGGCCCCCTCAACCCTGCGGGCCTGCACATGCAAGACCGCAGGGGGGTGATGGGACCCGTGGTCCCCACTCCCCCATTTGCAATAAAACAATATTTTAAAAAAAAAGGAATTCACTTTTTTTCATTTTGTAAATAGTTTTTTTTTATATAATCTTTTTTATTTGCAAATCGGAATTTTTAGAAATTACTTTGGGATTAAAGTTAATTTCTTAGATTTTAATTTTTAATTGTTAAATTTAGAAAATATTAAATTCTTTCCTTAGTATAAATTTTAGGAAAGATTGGGGATTATTCATGATTAAAGTATCCTTGGTAAATTTTATATTCATAAATTATATTGGATCAATTCTTTTTAGAATCACTCATTCCATGTAAGATCCATTCGACACTTAGTTGGCCTTTAGCAATTAATTCACATTAATTTGATTTGAATCGAATGCCTAAATTATTCACTATTTTTGGATTGCTTAATTATGCACGCAAGTTACACTATTCTTATATCATGCAAATTACTTATAGATTAACTACATTTATTTGACGTTATCATCTCCATGCAAGTACGCATGTAATTATTAATATGCAAGTTTTTCGTATCCAAGTTATATTTCAAGTTATGGTTTTTATGCTACGTAATTCATCAAGTAGTTATTTCGATCAATTAAAATTATGTATGTTCAATTAGTAATTGTTTTCAAGCATGATGTTTTCATAGCTTATTAGTTAGAAAACTAAATAAAAGAAGATGGAAACCTAAACCTAGTAGCGTTCGGTATATACGGTGCCTCTGGGTCACGCTTACAGGTAATGTCATCGTGTTGAACTACTGCACTTAACGCCTAATAAAGCTACATCAACAACGTATGTGGCATCATCCCTATAAATCGTCGGGGAGTAATAAGGGACACTTGGAAGTTAAAATCCAAGGGGTGGGTAATCCCTCTTGGATCGATAATCTAATAAGATAATTTTTAAATGATTTTCATCTGTTGAGAGAAACCATAGTAAACCCCCTTTAGGGTTGGTTAAGTAAACGCTTTTATGAAATTGTTTCTTTATCTTGAAGAGATATTGGTGATTGACATTTTGGCCAAGGGTGACGCTCATGATAGGTGTTAGGATGTAGTTGTTAGGCCACAAACAATAGGCCATCTTGAGCCTTTGTTTAAGTGCTACCATCGTGGGTAGCAACCGCAGAGAAACTGTCTGGGACATTGACCCTAGAAAGGGTTGCGTACCCACTAATCAGTTTACATCAAACCATAGAATAGAAAATAGAACTACATACTTTACGCCTTGATCCCGTGCCAAAATGGGTATGTAGGCAATCTTGGGACGGAGTTGTCCCTCGTACTTAGGCGTTCGTGGGTGGGGTCTAGGCTTGGTATAGAAAGATTGAGTAAGAATCCTATTTTGAAAGATAAGATAATTAAAATTGAAAAAAAAGTAATTCAATGCATACTCGGAAGGAATCCCGTATGGATTCGCTTGACTTCCCGAGGCTTTAAGCCAAATTCTGAGGCGGAATTCAAGCTTGTATTATGTTATTCAATTACTCCTAAGGACGACGACCTCGATGCACTTCTGTTAAAAGAGTGTAGTACTTAGCGAGTGGCTCAGGACCCAAATGGTTTCGATGAGTCTAAGTCTCTGGCCAGAGCACCTCCTATCCCGATTGGATAGATGCCTACCCCGTATGGGTAGATGCCTATCACGTAATGGATAGATGAAACCTTATGTCCCGTATGGACAAATGCCTAACCCGTATGGTTAGATGCTCATCCCAGATGGATGAATGCCTAATCCAAATGGATGGATGCCCAGAGTATGCAATTGAATCAAACATAAAGATTAAATTAAACAAAAAAAAAAAAAAAAAAGGTTAAATTTGTTGAGTTAATTATGGTGGGCTGTCACAGTTCAAAAGATAGGGTGCACACTTATTAGAGTCTCTCTGCAATTTTATAATTCAAAATTAATTATTAATAAATGTAATATAATAACCTATGTAAATAAAATAAAAAAATTCTAAAAGTAAAAAAAATTCTTAAATAAACAAAAACTATTCTTCTATAAAGAAAATAATTTGTAAATAAACAAAGAAAAAATACCTTACTTTAATGTTTAAAAAAATATTATTTTCACCCTTAAAATTATATTAAATAATTCTTATCAATTTTTTTTACTTATACATAATAAAAAATAAATCCATCTAATATAATGAAAAAGTTATTTCAGATTTAAATTATAAAATTTTATATTCTAAATTACATCTCACATGGGAAAGTGCATTTATAAATGCCAAAACTGTGTATTCAACATTCGCATGTTGAACTTAATGTAACCCCCCCCCGCCCCCCCCCCCCCCAATTAAAAAAGGTTGCTTCACTCATTTTGAGAACATCAATTAAACTAGCAGTTGCACGTTTTTAATTGCGTGCAATGGGAAGCTGATAGGCAGGCTATGTTAGAGTAGTGTAAAGTATAGGAACATAGCTTAAATATAAATAAGTTTGAGCAGGAACAAATGTATATAACCAATGAAAGTGGTAGAATGAGTAATATGGTAGCACTGCATAACATACGTGAAGTGTGTGGAAAAAGACAAAAAAAAAAGAATCGCTCCAGCAATTGGAGGGAACCATGTTTTTATGTTGAAGCAGTGTATCTGCAAATGAAAAGTAAAAATCAGTAATTAGAAATAGTGCAGGAAAGAGAAAAATTTGGCAATAGGTGATGGTAAGGTGCAAAACATATTGTAACATGGTACCTCACTGAAAAGAGTATAAGTTTTGAGCTTCAAAAAATTGTCAATTCATTTGAAATGGTTTGCTGCAAGAACTTGAAAATGTCGCAGTAAGATTTGAGAGATGTAAAGTATTATGAAAAGCAAGAAATGAACAAATGACATGTAACCTTCTATGTAATTTCATTATAAAAAGGAAGTATGAGAGTTACATACCTTGCAAGGAGGGGAGAAAGCAAGTGTTTGTGTAGCAGTCATCTATATAATATTCAGATTATACTAGGCAATTAAAAGATGATGTCTTAAGAGGGATTGATTCATTGAGTTTGAATTCAATATATGGAACATGAGCTGGCAGCTGGTTGAGTAAACATCAAAAGTTGAATGAGAAGATATGGATGCATATGAAAGGGTGTTCAACATTGTGGGGGTGGACGTTGTAGAGCGCAGTCAAAATAAGCAGTTGTTGTGTTGTCACCAGTGTGCAGCTTCCATATCCAGGCATTTATTGCAGACATAACAAGTTTTGCAAGCTGTGTGAAGTGGTGAATCTAAACTGTGGGAACGTGGAGAGAGAAAACAAAGAAGCAATGAGTGGAGGCATTGGAAACGTGAAAAGTGCATTAGAAAAAAAAGAATGTAATTAGTAGAACTTAATAAAATAGACAAGGCAGTGAAGCAATGGAAATGCTTACATTTGATTTGAGAAATGTATGTATGTGAACAAAAAGATGGGATTGATAACCAACCTACTTAAGCAATTGAATTGGAGTGAACCATAAATAGAAGCAAAGATTAGAAGGATGTCCAATATGAAAACAACAGTTATTTTAAATGAGTGAACAAAAAGAACTCAAACATTGGAGTGCAGAAAACAGTGAAGGTGATACAATACCACAGAAGAAGTTGAAGCGAAAAAGAATGGCTAGTGTCTGAAACTATCAAAGAGCTGGTGCAGTTGCTGATCAATGGTACAATTAATTCAAAGCATGAATAACAAATTTTATACATTTTAAATTTTTGATATAGCCTATTTGGAAAAGGTTAATCTAACTATTGTACCTGTCATGAAGATAAAAAATGGGAAGCTTTGGAAACGGGAGTTTGAAAGAGGTAAGGAATACGTTAAGCGAAGGCGAAAATAGCATGAAATTGGGCTTTGACGGTTCTATTAGAATATATGACCTATACAAATAAAAGATGTTGATTGAATATAAGTGATTGAGGCAAACAATATAATAATGTATAAAGATATGTGAAAATCAAGAATGGAAACATAATCTTGGAAGCGCTAAATGTCAGTTATAAGAAATGTTATATAGCTTACCTTTGCAATGGAAGTGAATTGTGTAACATTCATAACTGGATTGTAGGCAAGGCAACCTACACATTGCTTGAAAGATAGACAAGTGTGAATAAGTAACTTGAAGAGAATAAAACACGATTGAAATAACATTTTTTTTAAAAAGGAAACTATAAATTATACCCTTGTTTTTGCTGAGTTAGCATGATGTCCTTTGTAGAAGGCATGTGCATGAGAATGTCCATCATTCAAATCAGGCACGAAGGTGCTCCAAGTAAATAATTTTTGGACCATCGTTAAATGGAGCATTGAAGATGCATTGAGAAATGCAAGGATGGAAAAGTAACTAACAAAAGAAACAAGGAGTGGTCAAGGAACATTGAAAAGGCGAAAATGTGATGTGGGAAGTGAAATAAATTAGTATTGAAGTGTATTTACCTGTGTAATAGTAGTGGACATGTAAGAATGGGTGTTGCTGTATTTCAATTGCGTGATGTCGAATGAGTTGAAGCAAAAAAGAAGTCTGCAAACATTTCATAGATGTAGAGTATGATGTGGAGACATAGATGTTTGGGTAGCCAGATGTTGCAAGCGAGCCTCTTCTTTCTTTCTTATGGTGGTAAAAGCATTTTTTTGTATTTTTGCATACCTTTCAAAAGTGAAATGTGGATTAATGCGTATACCATGAATCGATTTGACCCTTGAGATAATTGTAAATGTTAGCCCTTTCTTTTCACTGTTACCTATGTCTATTGTAGCTTTATCCAATGTAAGCCCTTGAGTTTTGTGAATAGTTATGGCCCAAGCCATTGTCAATGGAATTTGTGGACGACTGCCTCGGGTAATTGGAGTAATGGGTATGCCATTTGGATGCAATGTATCCCATGGAGGGCCTTTATAATTTTGGAACTGCACAATAACAAATTTTGGCAAGTCTGGTGGTCTAGTATTGTTTTCATAGATAATTGCTTTAACAAGTCCAATGGAGCCATTTACAAGGCCAACTTCAATCCACAAGTTAGCTAACAACATCACTTGTTAATTGAAAGATAGTAGTAGCTCTAATGGAAGTTGTTCATCATTATCATAATCAGCAATGGTTTGCTTCGTAATCTGTGCAAGACTTAGAGCAATGGGCAAATTTAATTGTTTCAACATTCTTCTGTTGTGCAATCTTGCAGACTCATTTGTTACAAATAAATGGATTGATGATTTGAATTCCTTTTTCTGTTTAATAGTAAGATTTGTATTTGTTTGGTTCATTAGGAATTTCCAATCATGTTTGTTAGGTTGTGCATCTCTTATTTTTTGGAGGAGAGTTCTGAACTGTTGTTGTTCAATAGAGGCACCTTTTTGGCGGAAAACAATATCTAATGTTACAACTGTTTTAAATGAATGCCATAAACTCAGAGTTGTAGAGTGCGAAGCATAAACTGGTTTGTCCATTACGGGAGGGAGTTGTCCAAGATAGAGCCCACCAAAGCTTTCATGTTGTTTATCAGGGAATGCTTGTCGTAGCCGACTGTCAATCTTCAATAGTAGTTTTGGGCCTAAGAATCTCATTTCATTTATTAGAATATATTTAACATGCCTTAAATGTTCTTGGAGTGTGAACAATGCTTGTCTTGTGAAAGGATGCATTTATTTTATAGGAATTCAGAGGCCTACATGAATAGTTGTTCCTTGAATATTATATGCAACAACACCTGTAGGAGCAAGAACCAACAATGGATTTTTCTTAAGACCTGTAGAGATATCCATCTTTTGTCTAATGCAATCTATCAAGAATGATTTGCCAGTGCCTGCTATTCCTTGAACAATCATTCAGAGGGGTGTTGTTGCAACTTGTTTAGAATGATGTTGTAGAATTATGTCAAGTGCAATTTTTTGTTGAGAGGAGAGATGGAATTTTTGCATGTCTATGCCTGACACTTGGATGGTAGGCGATTGAAATTGCAATTTAGTTGCATATATGAATTGGACAACAATAAACTCTAATTGGTCATTCACAATATTGGTGGGCCACAAGTAGCTTATATCATAGTCACGCCGCCCTAGCATTTGCAACTCATCTCTGGTAAAGTTATTTGTGGCCCCCATTTGTGATAGCAATTCCCACTCATCTAGATTTGAGTCTTCTTAATTTTGACAATCATCGTTGTTAGTATCATCTACATATTGAGGTGGAGGAGCATGCATATTATCGTTGTCGTACAACCGATTGTATCTATTTGCACTGAAGTCTTTCCAATTGGCTATAATTTGATCTTTAGAAGTCCCTATTTCTGTTGGTATGTCACGAAACAGTTTGTATAGCAACAGTTCAGACCAACAGAAAATTTGAAACTTGTGACTATCTTCAATGAGAGGGTCATGAAAGTGTGGATATACATTTATAATTGCTTTTTTGTCTCTAATTTACCATTTTGTTTTCTTACGTTGTGGAGCAAATGAAAAGTCTTGGAAGGATTGCAGGAGAGTTGTTGCATTTAATTCAGAAGGGCGATGCATGTAAGCATTGATAAAACTTCTTGAAAGCTATATTTCATCATTTGAGTTTGTGATACGATGCAGTGCTTTCCTACCAACATTAAGAGATATAGATTGTCGGCTATGTTGCTATTTACTAAGTTGTCATTAGTTTTATGCCCAAAGTCATTCTATATACTCTAGTCGGTTAATACTATTGAAAAGTCCAGTCGGTTACAGAAGAAAGACAAGTCACCAAGATGATACACACCAAGCTGTGAACCGAGACATATGCAGAAGTCTACCGAGTAAGGTTTATATGTTTACCGAGCAGCAAAGAAGGAATGCCGAGTTAATCTGAACCGAGTGAAAACGTGTTACCAGATTCAATGAACCTGGACACACATGTGAAACGTGTTACATAATTCGAGAAGATGAAACCGTTACTACATAGGAAATTGCATTTAAAGATTTTGTATGATTTTGAGGAAGAATATCCAATGAAATAATTTCTACGTTTATTCATTCAATAAAACATGTTTGTATGATCGAAGCATGAACAGATCATCATCTCAGAGATATATATAAACAAAATGATTTGAGTATATGAAATGATATGCTATGAAAAGACAATCAAGAAAAGAGACAAAAAGGAATGACATAGTTCATTATGAAGAAAGAAGATTGACAGAGATAATCACAGGTTGTCGAGAAGGTTTCAGAGAACAGTTTAAGAGGACAGAGTATACAGAAGTGGTTACCGAGTTGATTTATCAATTATCGAGGAATGCTATGAGCAAGGTCATTTTATATTGAGCACATAGAGTCTACTATAACATTTCATATGTGAAGTTGCAGATATTTTGTAAAGATTTTTGACTGAAATTTAAGTTGTAATAGAAACCTTTAACAGGGTAAAAGACTCTAATAAAGTCTATAATTGTAAAGCCTTTAACCAGGTACAACATTTTGTAGAAGCATTTGTAAAATCCTTTAGCAAGGTAGATCTAAAGATCTTTATACTCCTAATAGGGTAAGCTATCAGAAATGGCTAAACATGTAGCTCTAACCAAGCAATCTTGATTACTGCAGTAGTGAAGTGGGTGCCATCCCCACCGCAGTTTTTCTCTCTAACCAAGAGTTTTTGCGTGACCAACAATCTTTGTGTTATGGAGTGATATTTTGATGTATGTTATTTCTATGATTATGTTTCGGTATTACATATCTTTGAGATCAACAATACATAGTTTGTGTTTATCAGTAAAATTGTTTTTCAAGAAAAGTTTTGAAGTACTGATTCACCCCTCCCCTCTCAGTACATTAGCCTTCCAAGTAAGCCCTAACAGGCTACAACTAATGAGTGGTGATTTTTGTAGCATATGACAAGTCTCTCATGTGCTGATATCGCGGTCTGCTATTATGGTCATCATAAATTTTTGGTATGTTGATAAGACAGTATCTTCATATTCACTTGCATTCACAATAATTTCTAGCATTTCAGCATAAGATTCAGATCTTTTTTCAGATTTCGAAGCATACTTTGAAATGTATTGAAGGACAACTTTTCTTGAAGTTACAGCTGGCAATCAATATTGGCCCTCCATATCGAAAGCATGCAAGGGTTGTGGATATTCAAGCGGTCATCATTCCTTGCAGGTGTATAACATGGCTTTTTGCCAGTATCAATTGTTAATGTAGATCTATCTTGTTTAGGCCATAGAGCTTTGTAACGATATTGTAATGAATGGCCTTTTTTTTGAGACATGTATTTTTTGTGCATTTTGTATGTCTCTGCAAAGTATTAATCAATGCCTCGTAATACACTGCAGGGTCCATTGAGAAATTTTTTGTTCTATCAGCCAAGCATGGATCATCCATTGCAGTGTAGCAAAGTGTATTAGTTCGGTCAGATGTGTTGCGAGGGTTCCAAGCAGATACATATTTGTCAAAGAAAGATTTAGCCATATGAACTTCATTGTCATTTGTAAAATCAATGATGTCCATATTTGGTGCACTGGGAAGCCATAGAAAACCATGAATATGCCCTAAGCCACGATGTTGCCATTCATATCTATACCAATGGTCTTTTGCTTTGAACAATTTATGAATAATTTCTTCTCAAAATATTGCAAATATGTTGTGCAAGTACAATGTTGTTATGTGTGGATTGCAGATTACGTTTTCTATAAGTTGTTTTCTTGCAGCTTGTATGTTCTGACCAGCATTTTCATGGAAGAGGTAATGGAGATTAGGCCATTTAGTATCAGCGGAACTCAATGTGAAAAAAGTTGTTGGCGTTCCCAATTGGGAGATCATTGCTGTGAGGTTTTTTTGAGATTTATTCCAATATGCATGGGTGCCTCTAAGGGTTGCACCAAAGCGTAGCAGTTGTTTCGGCAACTAGTCATTAGGAGTGTTTTGCAGGCGCTCACACAAAGCTTGCAAATTGCTTGAGAAGTCCTCTTCTATATTAGTTCTAATAATGACAGCTGCAAATTATTGTGAACGATGCCGCATAATTAAATTGTAAATGCAATAGCATGTGTTCATCCTAAGTTCGACGCATACTCATGCAAATAAACATGTTTGATACGTGGTTGCAAGGGAAGGGCAACACCAGTTGGAAAGAGTGAAGGGAATGCCATGCTTAATAAACCTTCAATGTTATATTGGGCAAAGTATCTTATTAAGTGGAGTGCATACTCATGCAAATGAACATGTTTGATACGTGGTTGCAAGGGAAGGGCAACACCAGTTGGAAAGAGTGAAGGGAATGCCATGCTTAATAAACCTTCAGTGTTATATTCATTTATCGACGAGAAGTCTATTTGAGGCCAGGGTATAATATTCTCTTTAGTAGCATCTAGTTGCAACGTGCCTTTAATGGCTTCTAGTTCACGAGTTGAAGCAGGCATACTTAGAATTAAGGATGATGAAATTTATGCGGCATAGTCATCACAATTGTTGGAAATATCTGTTGTTGTAGGAACTATGATGCTAAAAATGTTGTTAGTATAAGAGGCATACACATATAATGAGACAATAAAAACATAATTGAAAAGCTTAATTTCAAAACTAAATCAAAGATGCAAACCATAAGCCTTCCTTGAAATGTCCCATTTTCCTCTATTCTTGAGGACCTTGAAGGTGTTGGATTGATGGGCTCTCAGCGGAGCAATGACTTCCAAAGTGACAACTCAAGAGTTGAGTAGCTATTTGATCATGATTGACTATGGAGATGATATGAAATGCATGATTTAAGAAACTAGATTAACATGCTATGATAAATCCAAAATCTAATTACTAGATAATTGAAATGTAAATGCCTATAGTAACAATGCCTAAATTGATATGAGATGGGGATCCTCATTGCTCCAAAATGAGGGGTATTTATAGGAATTCCAAGGCGAAAGCTGAGGTGGCAGGAATCGACGATCTAGATTTGATTTGAAGATATCAAGGGCCAAGATTGAGGAAGTTGAAGAAGAGGTTGGAGGAATGGACACTTGTCATCTCTATGGTGACAAGTGTTAAGGAGCCTTGCTCATGAGATGGCAAGTGTCCAAGGGAGGAGACATGTGGCAAAAGTGCTATGTGTCTCAAGAAGAGAATATCCACACCATGGGAGGTTAGGATAAGGAGGTTAGAATGTGCAAGATAGGATAGGGTTAGTTAGACCCAAGATTAGATTGAATGGGTTAAGTTAGGGGATGGTTAGGTTAGGTGGTTAAAGTTAGGAGCCATGTGCTCATTTGAATTTAGAAATTCAAATAATTGGAAAATGGTAATTAATCTCAACAAACTTGAGTTTGTTAATCTTAATTAGGGATTAGAAGAATTGATTAATATGGGGAGACATTAATTAATTAAAGGGGGATGTGAGATGAACTATATAAATAAATCATTTAGATTTATTTACTAGTAGATGAATAGAGAAATTAATTAAATTGCTTGTGAGTTCAATTAATTGGAAAGGGGAATTAATCAAATATCTACGTATTTAATTAACTATCTTCAAACTATTTTTAGGTGTATACATTTTGCCCCTCTTTGAAGCGATATGTGACGACGCGTTGGTTCAAAGAAAACTTGATTGATGATGTTGTTGATTCGATAGAATGTAGATTTGATCTTGATTTGATGCAGATTTGGTTTCAATATGATATTGATTTGACTTGGAGATGATAAATCTCGATATGATGCAGTTTCGATTTTGGAGATGATAAATCTCGATATGATGCCGATTCAATTTTTGAGATGATATGATGCCGATATGATGTGGATTCGATGTTTGAGATGATAAACCTCAATATGATGCTCCAGACACTGATTGATAGATATGCGGTACGATGATGCCCACTCGGCAGATCAATTGAGATAATTGACCTTTGGAGTTTTTGGATCTTTGTGAAATTGATTTCCCGATAGACTATTGGATGATTCATGCAATTGTGGTTGATGAAAGTGCGAGTTCTTCGATCACTTTGATATGGTTCTTGATGTGATGATTGATAGAGTTTGATTGATAGGATTGATGAGAACGAGATCAAGTCTAGTTTCAAGAATGACACCTTCTGTATAAGACAAAGATGATCAAAGCGTCTGGTTTCAAGAACGATATATCCTGTATAAGACTTGATCAAAATGTCTGGTTTCAGGAAGGATTCAGCCTGTATAAGACATGATAGAATGGATCGGATGAGATGGATTGATAGATTTGATAAGATTGATTGGATAAAGAATTGACAGTTTGTTGATATCATGTTGCAGGAAGATTCAAATAAGCTAATGTAGGCATATTTGGGGGAGTAGCATAAGATTCGCGTTGGGTTCTTCCAGATTTTAAAAAAAAAATCCATTCGCCTCCCAAAAATTTTATTAGCATTTTCGACAGATGGGTTGAGGAGAAAATTGCATTTTTGAGATGGGTTTTTTTGATTAGTGAAATGGGTTTTTCAGATTTTTTTTCAAAAATTTATTAGAACAAAAAAAAAAATTTAATTATCTCATGCATTTTTTTTTGAAAAAAAAATACATTAAAAAAAAAAAATGTTTTTGAAATTTTGGGCATTTTTGGCGGGTAGAGGGAAAGGTGGCGGCTGCCACTGGCGCCACCATAGGCACCATTGGCGCCGCGGGCGACGCGAGTGCTGCAGGAGGCACTGCCGGTGCCATGGGAGTCGTGGTTTTTTTTGGTTTTTTTTTTTTTGACAATTTTTTCGATTTTTTTTTTTCCGTTTTTTTTTGTTTTTTTATTTTTTGTGTTTTCAAATTTTTCGATTTTGATGATTTTTCGCGATTTTTTATTTTGATTTGACGATTAGTTGTTGATTTTTTTTTCGATTTTTTCAATTTTGATGATTTTTTATTTTTGATGGTTTTTTATTTTTTATTTTTTTTTTTTGCGTTTTGATGATTTTTTCGCGATTTTTGATTTCGATTTGACAATTGATTGATGATTTTTCGCGATTTTGATGACTTGATTTGATTTTTTTATTTTTGATTTGATTTGATTATTTTTTATTTTTGAGGTTTTAAGTTACGCTCTGCGTCGTAGTGGTACCACTAATATGGGACATTGATCCGTTCATGTACACACATTTTTGTGATGAGATATTGATGAGTCTCGCGATGTATATTTGTGATGTGTCTCATATATTTTGTGATATCATTGTACATTGGACATTTGATCTTGTTTTGATGATATGATATGCAGTCGATCCTATTCGCTCTATATGACCTATGAGATGATGGATGCATTCTATTTGATATATGATTATATTATGCAGTTACTTTCATGATGTATGCTTTAATTTCTATATGCTTATGAATTGTAGATGATGGATATATGATGATGCAGTATTTACATGATGTATGCAAATATGTATGGTGATGCTTATAATTTCTATGTGATGTTTGTGCGATTGCAATGTTTTCTATGTTTATGATATATTTTTATGATTTTCTCATGCATGTCAATATGAGATGGATGTAATGCAATGCAATGGTGCTATTTCATATGATTTGAGATTAGAAGAATGTCATGCAATGATCTTACTAAATGAATGAATGATTTGATGCTTCATATAAATGATGTCTTGGTATGCAATGGTTACTTGAGATGAACTAACTTATCATGCAGGATGAATAAATTGATTATTTTTGTTATTGTCCAATGTACTCAATCACGTAATAAGAGAGATAACACCATATTAGCTTTGGCTTTGTGATCCCATGCAGAATGAAATGCAAATCTATCTTAAAATGCAATGCAATGTAGTGATCGGACCGGTCATGGAGTCATTGCGTTGTTTCATCATTGAGCCTTTAAAATGTGGGAAGTGAGTGCAAACATCAATGGTATAATTGAACTATGATGACCTGAGCACTACTTTCCTGGGTTTTTGATATTGCAAGTGAGCACAAGCATCGAGGTATAATTGAACCAAGATGACCAGAGTGTTGCTTGCCTAAAACGGGCAGTATTAACCATTTCTATATGCAAGTCCGAAATGTATTCCATGATATTCTGATGATCATTTCCTTAGACAACTTTGCACATATTAATGATTAATTTATAGACAGTAGACAAGAAAAATATCATGGTCCTTCCTCGTTCCTTTAGTCAAAGACATCCTGGAGTTACTCAGAAATCATGATAGCGAAAATCAAAATAAAATAATTGAACCATTATTGCCAAAGTGTTAAAATCATGAGTCAAGATATATCATCCATTGATATGTGTTTTGTCATGTTTAGACTGATATGTGATAGTTAATGGTTGACAATGTGATTTTATGTTCAATGTTGGATGTGTCTTAGTTTTTTGCTTGACAAGCGTTGTCTGACTGTTGTTCTACCTGTTTTGATTAAACTCAAAATGATTGCAACTTTCTGCCCCCAACCAGGTTTAGGATTTTGCCCCCAGCCTAGAAACAAGCCTTATTATGATATAGTCAATGATCCAAACCATGACGAGAAATCACCTGGGATGCCTACGTATGTACAAAAGGCTTTATGATGAATATGAACAACGCTGATGGAAATGAATGCAAGCTGAAAGATGCATGAACTAATAGACAGAAGAGCTAGCTGACAGATAGCGCCTGTTTGTCAGGTTTTCACCATCTGTTTTTATTGCACTTTTTGTCATTTTTTATTTTTTGTTTTTTCACTGTTTTTGGATTTTCCGTTTTTTCACTATTTTTGGATTTTCTGCTTTTTCACTATTTTTGGATTTTTTTTTAGCTTTTTCACTGTTTTTGGATTTTTCAGACATAAAACTTCTTCAGATGCATGCTATTGATGGGTTCTTCGAGCTGATCTTCGTCTTGTGTTGATAGTTGATATGCTCTTGACCCAAATACTGTTGTGACCACAAATGGACCTAACCAGTTTGGTTCAAATTTTCCCTTCTTTTCTCGCTCTGACTGATTTCGTGGATTTTTCTTTAGTACTAGATCAAGTCCCCATTGATAGAAAGGCCAAGATGTTGTTAAAGCATGAAGTTCTTGTGTTGGTGCATGGATCAAATTTCTATGGATCTAACATTGTTTGCATGTTCTAGCTATCTGAAAAGAATCTTGTTCCATAGTTGGCCAATAATAGCCCAAGCGTATGAGTTTTTTCGAAAGGGTAAGACCACTTGAATGAGTGTCACAAATACCGTTATGGACATCATTTAAGGATTTCTCAGATTCTTCTTGTTTGAGACATCTTAAGAGAGTACCGTCTAGACCTCATTTAAATAGGGTATCCACGACGAGACTATAATGGGAGGATTGGCAAATAAAGTTTCTCTGTTGGTTCTTTGATAGGTCAAGAGGTAAGGTGTTATCTTTTAGGTATGGGACATTAAGAGGTATGATGGGGTGGTTATTTCCAATAAGTTGGCAGAGGGTTTGGGAATCCAGACAATTATGAGTAGGGTATGACAACTCTTCAATCAAGAATTCATAACGCTCTTAATTTTCCTGTGTTTGTAATAAAGAAGCAAGTGTTGCCATGGCATCTGCTGCTTTGTTATCATTTCTTGGAATTTGATCAAAAGTGATTTCAACAAAATATTTCTTGAAGTCATCCACCATCTTTCTCTAAGGCATGAGTTTGTCATCTTTTATTTGATAGTCATAATTTATTTGATTAATGACAAGCTAAGAGTCTCCAAAGAATTGAAGTTGTTTAATGTTCCATTATGTAGCCATTTTGATAAATAGAATGCCTGCTCCTGATTTATGTTGTGTTCCTCTATTGATGTCTGCTCTTGATCCATGTTGTGTTCCTCTATTGATGTCTGCTCTTGATCCATGTTGTGTTCTATTATTGATGTTTTCTCCTGGACTGATATTCGGGTGATGTATTATAAGATCTAGATCGAACCCTGGAATGTCTGCGTATGACGATGTAAAATTGATTTGCCATCTTTTGAAGGATTTCAAATATCTTTTCCTTGTTGGTTTTGATAAATAGATTGCTGCTGGATGTAGATCGATTGTGTCAATGATAACTGCTGGTTCTATTAGGATAGATGACTTCTCCTGATAGTACACATGTAAGGTGTCAAATCTCCCATCTTTCAGCACCTCAAGGAGGTTTTCACTGATAGATGCGTCCTTTATTTTTACTTTTTCATGGTCTAATGTTTCCATTAAATGGTTTTCAGCATTATACCTAATATTATTTTCTTTATTTTTATTTTTGCGACTAGGAGATTTGACACCTATTTGACTTGAAGATACGTTAGCGGAATCCCTGGTAAAACTTGTTGTAGGTTTGATTTCATTAAGATATAAGGATATGGCATGGTCATTAGGTAAGGTATCAATGTTAGTATGTCCTTCATTTTCCCAGTCCATAGGTTCAGGATAGCTTAAGGATAAAGGATCTTCAGGTTGAATAGTTTCCAAGATATTGGGGATCATGATAGAGATGTCAGAGCTTTCAGTAGGTATTTCCATGTCTAGGACGATACTCTCATCAGAATGACCTCGTATAAGAAAATCCTGATCATCCTTGGTTAAGTCCATGTCAGTCGTATGTGATTCTGGTTCAAGTAGGCTAGTTCCTAATGTTTGTTCTGCATACGTGTGAACTACATCAACACCTACATCTGCTTCTTCCCTTTCAATTTCAAGTTGCTCTTGTTTGTTGTTCCATGATAATGAATATTCTTTGTTCCCTTGATCTTTTAGCTGCATTTGTTCTTCTATGTTTGACAAAATTGATGCAAATGATTGTTCCTTGGATTGTGTGTTTGAATATGCTTCCTCTCTGTTATGTGAAACAATGATCTCTTGAGCTGATTTCAGTTTATTACCACACTGCACTGGATTTAAGTCGGCTGATATTGTGATTTCCTGTCCATTGTATGGAAATTTTAAGCACTGATGACATGTTGATGGAATAGCCTGTATGTCTTGAATCCATGGTCTCCCCAAGAGTATATTGTAGGGTAGGTCCAAATCTAGAACTTGGCATGCTATGTCCTTCTGCAAAGGTCCCACTGTGATGGGTAATACCACAACTCCTTTAGAGGGATTCTCTTCTTCATTATGTGCTTTGATTTTGATCTTTTTCAGGGGATCAACTACATCTTCTGAATAACCTAGAGCACAGACAAGACTCAATGAGCAAATATTTAAGCTAGCTCCCCCATCTATTAGGACACGTTTAACGAGCATTTTATGAATGAGGACTTCAATTTGCAAGGAAGTGTTATGGGGATGTTGCAAGGAATCAATGCTTGGATATGAAGTAGATGGGTTTTGAATAGGATCCTCTGAAATATGTTTGATGGTCATTATGGATATCCCTTGGGGAACATCATCTTTGGGTGTATTGTCTGGTGAGGATGTTATGGAAGGTTTTTGCACTTTTTTAAGAAGTGTAAGAATAGATGCCTTTGGAGAGTTAATTTGCTTATGGGAGGATGAACCATTGCTAGATATAGGTGCGTGATTGTGATCTTTCTCATCCAAATCTTTTAAGGATCTTTTTAATAGTTGCATAAAAGAGCCACCTTTCTTTGGATATGCATTTGAATCTCTGTTAAGTTTTGACATGGTTGGATTTTTATTCTGGACTTGTTTGATTTCTCCAATATGTTGGCTTGTTATGTGTTCTTGTCTTTTGCTTTGGTATGCCATGTTTCTATGATCTTCAGGTATTTCCAATGTTTCAGCGATCTTATGTCTCTACGCTGCAATTAAAATGGGCATTATGTTTTGAATGTTTTTGTGATTAAATCTTGCTTAATGTGTCGCAATAAGTGATCAATTGTTGAGGAAATGATTTTTTTCAAGTATTTGCTTGTTTGCAAGTTTTTCGATCTTAGTTTGGAGTGCAAATTTTGTGATTTTTGATATGACCAGTTCAAATAGGAACAATATATCATATGATAAAGAAAGAGGTTATTTAGATCAAGCGTTGTAGTTTCGTAATTAAAGGATGATAGATCCTGATGAGAAACTATGTTTGAACGATCAGTTTATCAAAGACAATGTGATGTTGCACTTTAAGGTGTTTGATTTTTAACTTGTTTGAGATGAATACTTGAGACCTTTGTGTATCTTGTTCTTGAGTCTTGTGTGAAGATAACCTGATTGAATGACCCAACAATATGACCTACGCTCTATGTTTGACTATTTGAGAAATGGGTTGTTTTTGTTTTCTGATTTTGATGTAGTTTACCAGAAACACTGACAAAATGACCAAGAACGCTATTGTTTGGACCAGAAACGCTGCTATATGGACCAGAAACGCTGACAGACAGACCAGAAACGCTGCTATATGGACCAAAAACGCTGACAGAGAGACCAAAAATGCTGACATAAGGACCAAGAACTCTGTTTTGCAATATAGTGACTCTAAAGTTCAAATAATGATGTGTAGACTTAGCAAATTGGGTGTTTGAACTTAAGAAATTGTTGTTTTGACCCAATTTTATAATTTTCAGACTCAGAAAATGGATATGTAGACCTAGCAAGCACAAACTAGGAGATTTGATGCTGCAACATGAGTAATTTGATATGAAACTCCCAAGAGTTGTTGATTAGACCAAGGGATCTGACCTTTAAACCAAGAGAGCTGACATTTAGACCGGGAACTCTACTGTACTGACCAGAAACTCTAATGTGCTCAACCTTGGAGAGTTAGTGTTGAAATATGAGAAATTTGACATTCACACCAAGAGAGCTGACGTTTGGACTGGAAATGCGACTGTTTGGACCGTAGGTGTGACTGTTTGGACCGTATGTGCAATTGTTTTGACTGTAGGTGCGACTGTTTGGACCGTAAGAGCTAATTTGTAGGTGCGACTATGTGGACCACAGGTGCGACTGTTTGAACCGTAGGTGCGACTGTTTTGACTGTAGGTGCAACTATTTGAACCATATGTGCGACTGTTTGGACTGAAAGAGCTAATCTATTGTGAAACTTGTAAATTTGACAATTTGAGGTTTGAGTTTGCAATTTTTGTTGTATTTTAATTTAGGGATGAATACACAGCAAACACATGATATGATAAGTGACTCCAATCAAGCTAAACCCTAAGGAAGTTGGCTGAGAATGAAAACATTTGCTTGCTGACTTAGGTACACACCCAATAGCTAATCAGAATACGGCTGTTGAGTCTCACGCAATGTATTCTCAACGCCATATTATCCGACTCCAAACGCTAATGGGGGCACGATATGGCAAGTGTCTTGGGAGAGTTACTATCTCTCTTGCACAAAGATTATCACCCTTTTGGAGGTGAATCAGGTAGCTTCTATTTTTATAGTTCTTAGTCAAGAATTCTATTTGAAATTACCCCTTGAAGTCACGTAAGCATGATTGAAGCCTATAGCTCGACAAGGTACCAAAACAAGTTGTAGTCACGTAAACGTGATTAAGACCGCGAGGCCCTACAAAATGCCCGATATGAGAGATCTCAAAGAGAAAACTCAAATAATCTCATCCTCTGAGACTTTAATCATCAGAGACCTATTTATTATAGTGAGTTGGAATGCTCAGGTCTAGTTGTACTCACTTGGGTCATTCTCGCAAGGTGATTACTTTTTCCCACTGTGACAGGCCTGCTAAAGATATGCACTATTGAAAGCAAAGGATGAGTCTAGCTTTCTAATCACCTAAGAAAGGTGAGAGCATACTCACCTATCATCAAGACACATAAGATATGTTTGTTCATTTTCATTGTAATTAGTCTATGTGCCTAATTTAACAAATATAAGTGCAAAATCTCACGGCTGCAAATAAAGTTAGTAGTTTATATTGCATTCTTTGGCGGCGAAATAGTTTATAACTCTGGTCTTTCACAATGAAATAAGTACCTGCAAAACCAACAATCTGCAAATTAGGTTTAGGAAAATGACAGTCCAGAAGCATAAATGAGGAATGCAACATACAATATTTGCAAAATTAATAAAAAACTGAAAATGCCATCAAATTGACCAAGAACGCCATCAAATATGCCAAGAACGCTACTCTACACACCAGAAACGTTGTCCTGCACACCAAAAATGCTATTCTGCACACCAGAAATGTTGTCCTGCACAACGGAAATGATGTTAAACAGACTGAAAACGCTGACAAATTTGCCAAAAATGCCACCATACATACCAAAAATGCTAAAGTACAGACTGAAAGCGCTAAAGTACAGAAAAACATAAAAATAGAGTTGAAAAGTCTCCCAAAAACGTCATTTGAGATGCTGGAATGCCACAAAAGAGACCAAGAACGCGATTCAGGAGCCCAGGAGAGCTAATCTTCACTCCGAAAGAGCTAATCAACCTGTCAATGAAATTTCCTGCAAGCAAACTTGATAAATATCAAAGGGGCTAGGCCCCACACGTGGCGCCAATTAATGTGATGCTAAAAATGTTGTTAGTATAAGAGGCATACACATATAATGAGACAATAAAAACATAATTGAAAAGCTTAATTTCAAAACTAAATCAAAGATGCAAACCATAAGCCTTCCTTGAAATGTCTCATTTTCCTCTATTCTTGAGGACCTTGAAGGTGTTGGATTGATGAGCTCTCAGCGGAGCAATGACCTCCAAAGTGACAACTCAAGAGTTGAGTAGCTATTTGATCATGATTGACTATGGAGATGATATGAAATGCATGATTTAAGAAACTAGATTAACATGCTATGATAAATCCAAAATCTAATTACTAGATAATTGAAATGTAAATGCCTATAGTAACAATGCCTATTGATATGAGATGGGGATCCTAATTGCTCCAAAATGAGGGGTATTTATAGGAATTCCAAGGTAAAAGCTGAGGTGGCGGGAATCAACGGTCTAGATTTGATCTGAAGATATCAAGGGCCAAGATTGAGGAAGTTGGAGAAGAGGTTGGAGGAATGGACACTTGTCATCTCTGTGGTGACAAGTGTCAAGGAGCCTTGCTCATGAGAGGGCAAGTGTCCAAGGGAGGAGACATATGGCAAAAGTACCATGTGTCTCAAGGAGAAAATATCCACACCATGGGAGGTTAGGATAAGGAGGTTAGAATGTGCAAGATAGGATAGGGTTAGTTAGACCCAAGATTAGATTGAATGGGTTAAGTTAGGGGATGGTTAAGTTAGGTGGTTAAAGTTAGGAGCCATGTGCTCATTTGAATTTAGAAATTCAAATAATTGGAAAATGGTAATTAATCTCAACAAACTTGAGTTTGTTAATCTTAATTAGGGATTAGAAGAATTGATTAATATGGGGAGACATTAATTAATTTAGAATTAATTAATTAAAGGGGGATGTGAGATGAACTATATAAATAAATCATTTAGATTTATTTACTAGTAGATGAATAGAGAAATTAATTAAATTGCTTGTGAATTCAATTAATTGGGAAGGGGAATTAATCAAATATCTGCGTATTTAATTAACTATCTTCAAACCATTTTTAGGTGTATACAGGAACAACTGTTTCATCGACATTTTCTTCTAAGGTATGAAGCATACTTGATACATCAGTTGTCACATCCGGAAGCGAGTTCACAACATCAAAATCTATGATAACTTCTTTGTAGTATTGATCATGTTGGATTTTATAAGTCAATGCATCCATAACATGGAATTTGTTTACATAACAATCATATATGTTGCCTTGAATATTGCTTCTTCGAATAATGAGGACTTCCAAATCTTGTAATTTTTGTGGAAAAGTCTTTGCAATTTCTGAGATGTCTTGAGGGAAACTTATAGTATGACCAAAGTATTTGTATTGGCCACCTTTTGCATGAGTGATTTGCAAAACAAGAGACACCCGAGCAATAAGCATCTCCTCTACTTGGGTAAGCTTCTTTAAGACAAGGGGTTATTTACCTGGATCTAAGTTATTAATCAAAGAGAACCAATGAACACCTCTTTCAGCAAAGCATCTTGAACATACAATTTGAGGGCGGTATTTGCGTATGAGCATTCCAATATATCTTTCCTTACAAACACCACATGTTTGAAGTATTGACAATGAATCAATGTGATTGTGGAAGGATCTCAATGCTTGAATGTACTCTATAGAAGAAAAACAATCTATCGTAGATTGTTGTAAATTTGCATTCTGCAATATTTTGTTTTGGTAGGCAAACTGACTTTCTTGTGTTGGATTTGTTTTATGCGTTTTTGTAATATGCACAGTAGTTCTGTCCATTTTGTTTGAAGTAATGTTGGACATTACATGTGGTATAGCAGCATTTTCTTTTGATATAACTGTCAATGGTTTTTTTATTGTAAGGGTTGGACATGGTGTTTGCAAAGTGGAGAGCATTTGACAGGTGAGCCATCCCAACCGACACTTTTTTGAAATCTCCTCCTTGTGTTTTGTGTAATAGTGGTGATTTCATTGACTTATTTTAGCTTTCTTTACATTGAACTCTTCTACGACAGCCTGCATTATTATTGGATAGATTTTGAATTGCTAGAGTGTATTAGAATTTGAATGGAGAACTAAGAAGCGCAATATTATAGATGTACACATACGTATATAATAGTACATAGAATGCAAGCAAGGTATATTCATATGTGCATACAAGAATTTGTATGTTTATATATTAATCTAGATACATAAATGAATCCAAGATAATATGCAACATTGTAATAGTACACACACACACACACACACACACACACACACACACACACATATATCGCGATATATACAAACATGTATAACATTGTACACATCGTTGCACATGTAGTCAATCAAAGATTTTTCATGTATCTATAAACGCTCTCTAAATGGCAGAACTCCAAATTCTTGCGAATGGATTTGTACGGTCCACCGTCAAATGGAGGAAATGATGAATTTCTTAAAGTAAAATTAGTATTTTGTGTTTGTGGTGGTTTGAAATTTTGAAGATGTACAATATGTTATATATGTATGCATGTATGCATGTATGTATGTATGTGTATATATATGTACATATACAAGTATATAGTTATAGACATACATAGACACACACATAGACATAAATATGTATATAGGTAAAGGTACATGTGTATATATGCATATAGATATATATCATTACAGCAGGTACATACGTAAACGAATACATGATACCCTGGAACGTTGTAATAGTATACACATCCATAAATATACAATAGATAATATATGTAAACATCTATATGAATGGATATATCATTGGACATTTGGGTTATGCCAACGGTTCTCGACCATCCACCGGTGGATGGAGTAAATGTTGGATTTCTTAATTGAACTTGGCATAACGAAAAAGTGCATTTCTTCCCCATGGAAAATGTTAAAAGGGTGCAATCGGTGTTTTGTTTATTCAATGATTGAAATTGTCAAATATGTATGATGATGATGATGATATATATATATATATATATATATATATATATATATATATATATTTGTGTGTGTGTATGTATGTATGTATGTATGCATGCAAATATACATATGTATACATGCAGGGAGACACACACACACATATATATGTATATAGCTATAGATATTTGTGCAACTATATATATATATATATATATATATATATATATATATATATATCATTGTACTGTTGTTAATTTCCAATACATTCGTTGTACATGTGTGCTGTAACAATTTTTTCATATTTGTACAAATGAGCTCCAAACGATAGAACCCCAATTCCATGGCAATGGTTCTCCACCCTCAACCGTCGATTGGAGAAAATGTTGAATTTCCTAATTGCAGTCAACCTAAGCAAATTGTGCAGCTTGGCCAAATGCAAAATGTCAAAGAAGTACAATCGGTGTTTTGTCCATATGTGTGTGTGTGTGTGTGTGTCCCCCCCAACCCCCGCCCACACACACACACACATATGTACATCATTGTGATGTTATTAATTTCCAATACATTCATTGCACATGTGGGCTATAATAGATTTTCCATGTGTGCACAAATGAGCTCCAAACGATAGAACCCCAATTCCCTACCAATGGCTCTCCACCCTCCACCGCCGATTAGAGCAAATGTTGAATTTCTTAATTTTAGTCAGTGTAAGCAAATTGTGCATCTCAGTGAAATGCACAATGTTGAATAAGTAAAATCGATGTTTTGTCCATATATGTATGTATGTATGTATAGGCACATCATTGCATTGTTATTAATTTCTTTGTATTCTTTTGGTTAAGGTGACGAATATAAAGTTAAAGAACCAGCCTAGCTAACAATTTTGTATTTGTGACCTGTTTTTTCTACAACAGTAGGTGAAAAATGAAGTTTTTTTTTTTTTGCTCTGTAAGGACAATCAATGAAAATTATAGAACCATACGTAGAAGCATATATGTTTACAAGCATACACAAGAAAAAAAAACGTACATATAGAGATCCATATATATAATTAGATTGGATCTGATACTCTGCAAAAAGGGTATGTGTTAGATCAAAACTTGTGGTATCATAACACACAAAAACAACAAGAAACGGGATTAATGTTAGTGTTATTCAACCAAAGATCAACCTAAGCAGGCATATCAAAAGAGACACCAAGAACAAAGTAGAACATTTAACTACGAATGTAAATACAAGAAGACATCTTCAAATGCCTTCTACCATACTCTTGGCTCCTTCTCCTTTGTTCCTCTCCTCTCCAAGTTCCAAAATAGTGTAGCTCTCAGCAGCTTTTTGCACTATGGATGCTTATGGAGGTTTGAGATTGAAGTATTTGCTCTAAATGTGAATAAAAAGCTAATACTATGCTATTGATACTAAAATGATTTATTTTAACCAAAATGACAAGATATTAGTAGTTTATGCTAAATGCTCTCTAAAAATGCTTATAACTTAAATGCATACAAGTTTTCAGGATCTGGATTATGAAGAAATGGGCTCTATTTATAGGAAAAATGGAGCAATAGATGGTTGAGATTGAGTAATCTCAACAAGAGTCGAGATTGAATGATTTGAGATCCCTGTGAGGGCTTTCAACCCAATCCCAGGATGACAAGTGTCAATGTGAGATAGGTTGAGAGGAGAGGGAATAAGCATTAAATGTTTGACATGACTTGAAGGTTAACTTGGGGGTTAGGGTCAAGGTTAGTTGAATAAATAAATTCTCTATTTAAAGAATAAAGCTTTTATTTAAAGGATAAACTCTTGTGTAAAGGCAAAAAGGGATAAACATGGTCAAAGCAATAAATGCTTGAGGAGACACATAAGTGCAAATTGAAATAACCATAAATGGTTATGTAAGAGCCATTAATGGTCATGTAAGAGCCATTAGTGGTTTTGGAAGACTTTGGAGGTTAAATTGTTGAACACACAAAGCATTAAATGTTTTTCAAAGACTTTGAAGTCTTTGAAAAGTGACTCCATGTTCCTTAGGAATGTGACAATAATTAGGGGATGGATTAGGCTAATTAGGAAAGGTTAGAAGAATCTAGAAGGGGGTTTTAGGAATGCAAGTGGATTTGGTGGGTGAGGGAAAATAGGATTAATTTATTTCAATAAATGTGTGCAAGTTGCATTTGTAGGAAAATGCAAGTGGGGGGATAAATGTTTTTAAGTAAATATTTTATTTAATTTATTTAAAAGAGAAAAGGGAATTAAATTGAATAAATATGATTTATTCATTTAATTGAGTGTGAATTTGGTTTAATGAATTAATTAAAATAAATTAAATAATTTATTTAATTAATAAGAGAATGTCTGGAGATGAATTAATTAAATATTAATTTAATTAACTGATGGCTAGTGGAATTTTAATTAAATAAATAAGAAATATTCATTTAATTAAACTGGACGGATTTATGTAACTACAGGATCAAATGAAGATAAATGTGTATAGATGACTATGTTTGCGATGAATAAAGTAAATTGCAGTTCCAAACATCAATATAAGCAAACAAAAATATGTGTTGAACAAAGAGGACAATAGGTTGCATGGTTCTTTTAGTATTATTAAGATGCAACCATACAAACGCATAGTGATTTCTGCAAATACACAAACAATCAGAACATGACAAAAACATACATATAAGAATATATGACTTTAAAGACAGACAAAGGTAAAATTGTGTATAGATAGAGATAGACAAAACCATGCATAGTCAAATATACATAAAATTTTGTAGACACCCACAGATTAGGTAGATATGTGTTTAGATAAATAGTTTAGTACAAGACGAATAAGTATATATGCATGCACAGGTAGAGATAAACACTATTGTGTAGACATACACATAAATAAAATTATGTATACAATGACATAGATAAAATTTTGCATGCATAAACATATTGAAATATACCATTAGATAGGATGCCATGAAGATATTTGGAAATACACAAAAAAAAGGAGGAATGAAGAGGCTGAGCTATAGATATGCACAATCTTTTTTATATTTATTGAAATAGGAAAAATGAACGTAAAAAACTATTAGTACACCATAAAAATCAAGATGGGAAAGCTTCATTGAGTTCAAATCTTAAGCAAAACATTGAATAAAGCCTTCCAAAAAGAGACGAAGGATGCAAGCACAATCTGTATAGTGTCTTTTTTTTGTTTTTTACGACATAGTATAAATATAGATATATAAATTAACAATATTTATAAAAGATAGAAGGCCAACAAGAATATAACGATACAAAAAAGTAGAACAACATTCGAATGAGCAGCCCATAAGGAAGCAAAATTGTGCTTGACATATTTTAGATGGATGGGTGTAGTACCCCTACTCGTTTGGACTCATATTTTATTTTGATTATTTTCAGCGGATACATTACCATGATTTGTTATTCAGGCTTATATGACATTATTTCATGCTTCATCTAGATAGGAGATGTTTAACTTATTTACAGTATTTCAGTACTTGTGATTTATGGCATTTTTATATGGACTATTGCTATGTACTGACACTTTACCTTATCTATGCAATGTATGTTGTGTGTTTACGAGTGTATTGGATGCAAGGGGATTTTCCTTCACTCATTTCGGTGAGACAGGGAACGTCGCGATTCTCCTTCATTGGTGTGCATGTCGCGTTTTCTATATAGTATATACGCATGTGTGGTTCGGTGATGCAGGATATTGCAGGTACAAGTACCGGGTAGGTACGGGGTATCGTCTCCACCTGGCTTCACAGGTCTGAGGGTGCCTTATATATTTTCCGATGGAAATGGAGGAGATAGTAGTTGACCCTATTTTGTTCAGTTACACTCGGGTGAGTGTCGTTAGTTAGTCGTCCGGTCAGTTTGTTCGACCTTCGTATTTTGTTGTTTGCTCTTTTATGCGTAATGGCTTGATGTTTTCTCAGTTTGTGTGTTTAGTGATTTTAACTACTTCATGTTATGTTTTATTTGTCTATGAAGGGTGAAAGATTGTTGATAATGTGAATTAAATAGTGACGCTAGGATTTAACATCCTTCGTGTAGAAGTAGGTGAATTATCGAAAACTATGTTCGATGATTGGTTTTCAATTTATACTATCGTTATACGTATTTAATATGTAGATTCGGACTCGGGCATATACATATTCATATACGCGTAGGTAATTATGAGTCATATTCAATTATGTTGATCATTCTTAATAGGATTTTTTATAAGTTGGATTTTACGACGTAACGTACTATATATCGAATATTTATTGTCTTTCGTACAAAAAAGAAATACATCTTTATCAAGCATCATTTTGGTTACAATAATACAAATTTTATATAAATATTAGTTAGATAATTGTGAAATCGATCGTATATATATATAAACAATTATCGTGATTACTTTAATGAAAAAAAAACCGAAATATATATTTGCATATATATTTAATTTATTTAAAAATGATTAATGTTTAAAAAAATATATATTAGTGAATGGGTCATTAATTATATATATTAAAAATATAATTAAAAAAAATGGAAATTAAAATAAATTAAAAACTAAAAGTTATAAATGGAAGGTGGCGGGGTAAGTGTTAATAAAGTTTTTGTTTTTAAAACTAATAGCTAGGGTGGCCGATAGTAATATCGACCACCCCCCTCCGTTTTATTATACGTGCCTCCTCCCTTTTAAATAAAGGCTTCTCCACGTTGATTCACTCACCGCCTAAGTAGAAAGTGACACCGATTTATATGCAACCATATCCATTAAGGTATGTGGTGGAAGGAATTAATGAAGGGTTAGGAGGTAATGTAGGGAGTAACTTGGAGAATAATGTGGTTTACCAACCCATATCCACTATTATCAACGTGTATTAGATAGTTATTTAATTTGCTCATTTTTAGGAAGTTATTTTTAGTAAAGTCGACTTAGTCTTGGAGTTAAAAGCCTCATGGATAAATTATTAATATGGACTTAACCACTTTAGTGGTGTGGTGTCATGAAATGGTTAATGCAGAACTTTACATGGTGAACACATAGGTGTTCATATACGATTAGGACTGTTATGATGCAATTAGATCTTGAGTGGTGTCACTTAGAATCAATCCACCTCTAGTAGAGATAGCCCGAAAGTAGGAAAGAGGGTAGATGACAACCTTATATATAGACCATTGAGTTGGAAGAGAAGAGGAGGTGAGATGCAACGAAGGATTAGAGAATGGAATGAAGAAGGGGGATTCATTCGCTTCCAAGGAAAAACGATAGACCTCAGGAGGAAAATAATAGAGTAGAGGAAAAGAATAGAGTAGAGGAAAGAATAGAATAGAAGGAAGAATAGAAAGGAGTAAAATAGAATAGGATAGAGAGATAGAGAGGATACTTTTGAAGTATCAAAGAGAGATAGATTTGAGATAGAGTTGGGAGTAAATTGGAGATAGGTTCGCAAGCAAGGAACATTACTATTTGGCGGAAGGGCGTCGAAGTCTTGGAAACCGGTCAAGATTACAAGAGGTCAGGAATTACTTAGTTTTTGCTTATTATTTACGGAAGTTTTTGTTATAAGTTATGATTATGATCTTGCTTATATTATGGTTATGGAAAGGTATTATTAGTCGTTTGGGATAGTTAAATGAAAAATCATAGGGTTTTAGATGTAATTAAGTTATTAGCTATAGTAATGGAATTTTGTTTAAATGATTAGAATAATGCAGTTTAAGAACATATTGTACACTTTTTATTATATGAAAGAAATTTATGCTTGCGTTCAGAACCTAGGTATTAAGACTTATTAGTCGCTTCTCTAGGAGAGTTTGGGGAGTAATGGCTTATTGTTGAAATATTAGGTTTACGACTTATTAAATAGTGTATTAATATAGTTGTGATTCTTATTTTCTTGAAGTCTTTATTTGCAAGTTGTTTATGCATTTGACTATTTTAAGGAAAGATTGCCTATGTTAGGATCATGTGTAAATGGTGTTTTCTGTCAAGTTTAAACTCCAATTCTTGTTGCATTATCGTTGTGTCCTATGTTATTATGTTTCCTTGGTCAGGTGTCGATGTATAACCTTATGGATGTGAGCCATTGTGTGTTTTGTCCAAATGGTCAACCTTTGGTTAGTAAATTGTGTATCTTCACCTGTGGTTTGTCAAGATTAGGTATGGTTGCCTGTGTCGCCATAGAGTGCTCGTAGAGAGACCTGCTCCTGTAGTGTCCTATGAGAGAGAGTGGCTTTCGAGCGGGGGTCGTGCCTAAAGTGGATGACAGGATAACCCGTCGGAAGTTAGTTAAAAAGTGATAACCTAAAAATTGATATGGATGAGATAAACATTAATTAAGATAATGTGCCTCGTGCATAGGTGTAGTGCTTGTACAGGGCTCATAATGTTACGAGAAGGCCTGGAATGGCAAACTTACCACCTTGTCTTCATGAAAGGATTGGTAGGGTCCGCATGAGACTTAATTGGAGCCGAAAGCCGGGAGAGGTTATCAAGATAGAGAGAGTCAGGATCTAGGAGGCTATACCATGGTTTCCATCTTAAGCTATGCGATGACACTCTCTCCTTAAAGTCACTAGTGTTTGTGAGTTGAGTCACATGAATGTTTGTGGAGTCATGTATTTCTTTTGTACTTGTCTTATTTTACTTGCTTGAGGGTTTTCTACTATCTCCTAGCACGGTGGGGTGGTTCCATTTCGGGATCACATGGTCGGGTGGTAGTGCCACTTCCCATCAGATGTTCCAGAATGTATCTTCAGGCGAGGAAGGGCTTCGTTGGAGTTCTTGGTTCGTGGTTCATGTACCAGCTCATGTTCATGACCATTGTTCAGTTGAAACCTTGAGGTCTTGTATCAGAACTTTTATGTAACCTTCATATTGTAACGTTATAATTCATGGTATTTTTTGTAAACATGTATTTATGGATATTGTAAAAAGGAATCATTGGAATGTATGTTAATTCAGTTGTTTTAATATTTTGTATATATAAAATGAATACATTGGAGTACATTGATTCTTTCATTATGGAATTTAGATGTATGTGTAGTGTTTATCTTTAACATTTAATTTTCCTAAAATAGCCGAACAATAGGATCTTTCGTGGTGTTAATATAATCTACGAAGTAATCTTCATTGGTAACCCTTAGGGAATCAGGTGTTAGACTTCCGCTGTGTTATTAGATGTGCAATAGTTTAATTCAAGCACTTGTTCTTATTAAAGAAAAAAATTGTTTCACCCTTAGTTGCATAGATTGTGATGTTTCTCCTTTAGGGTTTCTGGCGGGGCATTACAATGGGAACATAGCAGAACCAAACAAATACTAGTTTGAGTGCAGAAGTTCAAGGATTCTAAGAGGCATAAACAACAAAAAGTACAAGCAACCGAAATTTTTCTACAGTCAAGGAAACATGAGTTTACATAGTGTCGATATAAACTGCCTTTGAAAATTAAGTTTTGTTAATCAAAGACGGGGGCAAACTAGCAGCCAATTTTGTATACATTGAAGATCAAAAGGCCTATGAAAAGCATTACTATCTAACTAGTCTGGATTTCTGGAGGTGCACTCATCCGAGCAATGTTTGCAAGCAAAAGAGCACATTTGTAAAGACGTAAATCGTGCTAACTTCAATAATAGCCGAAATACTTTATTCTTAAATAAACTCATAAATCAGTTAATAAATCTATTTCATTCCACTTTTCCATCCATAGCTTCATTTGATCATTCCATTTAAATCGTAATAAACACGAAATTTCTATAAAAGATAAAGATTCTTCATTCAATAACTTGATAAAAGTAGTATCTCAATCATACAATACTTAGGCATTTCAAGTTGTCGTAAGTTCAATAACAAAATAATATAAAGTAAAAGGTGAGATGCGTCCGTTGATCTGCAACCCAAGCTATCGTCAATGCAATCTTTAGCATGAAGACAAGAACAAGATTCAGGCGCTTTTTCCGCCCAACCTTGAAGTTTACACTTCTCCAAAATTCTTAGTCAATCAAGAATACCCGACCCTGCACGAATTGCTTAGCAAAATAATTCGAAGGGCAAGATGGAATCTGGTGCATGCCTAGATTATACATGCAATTCATTTTTCTAATTCCATTAAGAAACATGCAAGATCAATCAAGGATGTGGTAGAGTGGATAAATAAAAGAATTCCATCTATTTCGATGGTTATTCAATTGATTACTCGATCAAGTATAATGCCATGCATAGCAAATAATATAGTTTGGAAAAAGCAAACTCTTTTTCTATAATCCACATTGGCACCCGTCCTGGAAGGTAACTTTCCACAAACACAAGCCTATCTAGCTTTGTTCACATAAATCTTAGAATAAATATATACATAAGACAATGTTTCGCCTTTCAATTCTAACTTCCTATTTCTTGCAATATAACAATACAATGTTAAACAAGACAATCTTTTTTTGAATAGAAATTGAAAGAATCAATATTTTATTACAACCAATCCTATCTGACAGGAAGCAATCTTTCATGGATAAACATATATACATCTGAAAGAAAACAATCTTTCCCTTCTATCTTTCAAGCAATTTAAAGACAAGAATTAAATATTAAGGTGGTGTAACACATGTATGTATCTTTACATAGAAATTGAATAAAATGAGCACACATTCTTTTATTCAATTATCAAAACATTTAAATAACGTAATCATTAACGTGCATTCCATTTCTTATGATTTAGAATTCTAAGTTTATATCGTCTAAGCTCTCTATCTTCCTATGTGTCTTGGTTCATTTACCTCTTTTCTCAAAGCATCATATTTAGTTTAATACTAATATGCGACTTTTCATGATTTAAATACTCAACTCACTGATTTTACTAATTTACCAAAATAATAATCTAACATGATGAAAATTCATAAAGCGCCTATCTATATGGCCTTTTTTAATGAGACACCTGATAACCATCTTTTCACTTCATGCAAGGATCTAATTTGAAAGTGTAAGTCTTTTCTTTATGATATCAAAATAAACTTCACTATTTAATAAGTCATAATCCCGATATTTCATCTTCTTCGCAGTTCAATTTCAAAGTCTCTCTCTCTCTAACCTCTTACGATGTTCCTAGAATATTTGGTGGTCTAATTTTTATGAATGTCACTTATGTTTATCAATAATTTTTAAGAGCATATTTCATTATTGCATCTATATTTACATGATCGTATTTTAAAACAATTAAAAACGGTCCATATCGCAATTCTAACCCTTCCATTAGAATATTGCATAAATCTAAAACTAGATCATTCTTTATCTCTTAAATCTTTACAACAAAACATGCTATCTTTGAGCCTACCTCAAGAAACGCGATCCATGTCTATTATGATCCTAATAACTTCAAATTGTCTACAATACGTTTGGATTCTAATGCTTTCCACCTCAGCGCTCTTCTATCTCACGAGCACTCTATTCCTAGTTCTTATCATTTCTATACTCTGAGAATTTCTCTAATAATAATAAAGCAACTAACACTCATTCAAGAGTCTAACCTCTAAGTTTGATACTAAATCCGAGATGATCATCGACGATATTTTACGACTCGGTCGTAAACACATCAAAATCTCCACTATTCTATTCTCTCTAATCTCTTGTCGCTCTTCTATGTTCTTGCTCTCCTCTGTCTTGCTCCCCTCTAACTTCCTATCTTCTCCTTTCTTTAAACTCAATGATCTATATATATAGTGTTGTCATCTACCCTCTTTCCTACTTTCGGGCTATCTCTCCTAGTGGTGGATTGATTCTAAATGATACCACTCATGGTTTAATTGCATTGTAACAGTCCTGATCGGATTTGAACACCTATGTGTTCACCATGCAAAGTTATCCATCATCTACTTCGTGACACCCAACTACAAAAATTGTTAAGTTCATAATTATCTCTTACTAAGTCGACTTTACTAAAAATGATTTCCTCAAAACATGCAAAGTTAAATTAAACTAACTTATACACGTCGTTCAAGGTGTTTACGTGGGCTGATAACCCACGTCTCTTATTAATTCATGCCACATTAAATGGCAGTACCAACGTGGTTTATCATATTTAAAATGGAGGGGTTTCTTGCAACGGGGTGCAGATTTATATTAAAAGGGAGGAGGGGTGGTCGGTGGTAATACCGACCCCTCCCTTTAATTAAGGGGGGTGGTCAATATTACTATCGACCACCCTCGTCATTGTTTAATTCTTTTCTTTTAAAGCTTAACCCGCCACTAATAACTCCTTTGTTATTATTATTTTTAATTTTATTTATATTAAACATTAAAAACGTTAACAAATTCTTTAATAAACCGTTTTTTATAATTTAATATATATAAATATATATATTGGATTTTTTATTAAATAATTTAATTTCATAAATCCATTTACATAGACAATAATTACATACATATTTACAAGTATATGATCGAATTATTATTAGATCTCATATACATATATATAATACGTATATATATTTATTTTAATCTCAAATGATTACGTAGGTATAAACAAAATTCATGACGTAATTAAATTTCATGATAATTGGATATATATAATAACTATATAGATATATATGTATATGATTGAATCAATTTCTCATATACTTATATATATTATACTATTATCCAATTTACAAAAGTAAACTAATAAGTACGATTTTTTATACATTTATACATTTCTGAACAAAAAGAACATATAAACCTAGGGTCGATATTCGTTTTTTAATCATTTACACATTTCATCTCTTTTAACAATAAAGCTTAATATTTCACAATCACTCATGCAACTTAGATTTACTCAATCACCGCTCAAATCCTACAATCAATGCACATGTACAAACATTTAAATCAATCTACTACTCATTCCAAATTCATGATTCCAATTTAAACTAACATTCAAATAAGGTCATTTAAATCATCCATCATTACAAGATGCAAATTATAAATCTTAATGTGGTGTGCGAGAGATTCCATCTATTCTAACGAAATACAAGAGCTAAGATAACTCTCTACTTGAACCATGTTCTCACCTTCATCTGCGTTCACCAGTTCCTGCATTCACTTGCACTCAATTGCTCATTAGCAGTGACGATCCCAATTTTGCAATAAAAATTATTACTGATCATTCAATTGTATATAAATCATTTCAGTGCATTTGATCTCCTATCTTATTTCATTAACAATTCCAATTTCATTTATTTCCATTTCATTTGCGAAAAATAAACATTATTTTCTTAATTAAATAATTATGGAAAAATAGGGTTCGTGACAACATTCATCTTGGAAATCAATATTCATTGCTTTGGTGATTGTCGCTTTAAGCCTAGACTGTGAATTATACATGTTTGTTGTAACAGAGAGTGTGAAAACGAAGGAAGATAAGAGTAAACCCTTGATAATAGATATAGGTTCTCTTTGTAGTCAAATCGTACTGCAACATATAAAGTTCCTTGGCAAATATGTGCAACAGATTTGTGCCAACTTCATCAAAGGCAATAGCCCAAAGAGAGCATGTATGGTCTTGAAGCATGATCTGCAACAAGTATTTGTAATTGCATTCTAGCATATGAGTTTGGCATCTAGAACAAAACCATATATTATCATCTTGTTGGATGCATTTTTTTTACACTCTATCGTTAAATTGTAAAGGGAAGGCTGGATAGCAAAAAGAATCAGTTTTTATGATTTTGACAACAACCCTAATAGTAGTTTCAACTGTTTCGGAGAGAACACTCATACGTTCTAAAACAAACGTGGTTGTCATCATGTTGTATTGCGAGTTAAGTTGCCTAGCAATACAAGACAGCAGCAAAAGGTCAATGAGAATGTTTCCTCTCGACACAAGTGTATCTGTTTCCGGTATAGAAGGGTTTATATTCAGAGTGGTTGTCGCAGTTGTGTTGATCACCTTTCCATTGAAATAACAAACACGAGCATTACTGAGCGCAAGGACCACAAGTGTTTGGCCTGCATGCATATTCTTCAAATCTTCACCTAACCCTTCCCATGTTGCCCCCCATAAGTTAACATCGATACTAAAAGTTGACATATCATTTGTTTTTACAATCCTCTTTTTTACTTCGCTTCCATCCTTTTTGCGGATTATTGAGGGTTCACCAACACCAACCACAACACCAAAAACATCTACTAAAGTGTTGTTACTGCAGTATGTAATTTCATTGATTGGTGTGAATCGAGAAGCATTTTGTTCACCATCAGTAGCAGCACCACAACACTTCAATATTGAATTGTGGTCCAAAGTAATCTCAAGATGATTGTTAAGCTTATTCTATTTGGTGTTGGCTTCCCTAACGCAACCTTTTGAGACACAATAATATGCTCCTACTTCAACCCTATGATAATGCATCTCTGCTATATCACCAAAGCAAGTTATTCTAATTTTAGTACCTTCACCATCTATCATGTCAAAGCTAAATACCTGCCCAAAGGACTTTGGTGTACTATATTGATGCATATTCCTCTTGTTTGTGACACACCCTTTTATCGTCCATTTATTTTGAAAGGGGTTCAAGGCTTTTATCAAGTTGATATTATCAGAAGTTTCGTGTTGTATAGGCGGCACGTGTATTCCAAATTTAAGGGAACGCTTAGATGTAGGAGGCGTGTCTCGACCTAATATTTGTTGTTCCTGCTCTTCAAGTAGGTATCTAAGTTTTCCAAGATAATTTGTAAATTTGATAGCAAGGTTGAATATTATTATAGCCCTATAAAACAGGGAAAAGAAGAGGTTGAATAATCAACATACAGTGTAAAGGAACATTTTAAAAGGTAACAAGAAACTATTTCTACAAGCATATAGAACACTCTACCTTGAGTTCCAAATATTTCTACAAGCATAAGCTGTCAACAATAGTATAGAACCTATCTTTAATGTCTCCGAAAGCAACAGATCACTATACTTGGGTGGCAGGATCGACAATTGCATATGCGTGCCATCAGACAAAACAATCCTATATCGGGGACACTCATCTTCACTGTCTGTCAATTTCTCAAAAGACAAAAGTTGAAGTATTGGAGATAGAACATCATCCCCAATGTTCATGGATAGGATTGTATGTGGGGTCAGTTGTACTTCTAGTTACATCTACTACAAGGAGAACATAGCAAAGCTAAATAGAAACACAAGCAAATGCACATGTGTATGCATCAACATGGCTATGTCACGGTTTTTTTTTGGAAATTCTCTAAATTTTCACAAAAAGACTATATACATATCTATGCATGCCTCAAGGAGAACATAGCAAAGCTAAATAGAAACACAAGCAAATGTACATGTGTATGCATCGACATGGCTATGTCACGGTTTTTTTGGTTTTTTTTTGGCAATTCTCTAAATTTGCACAAAAAGGCAATATAAATATCTATGCATGCATAGAAGAACATACATTTTTATATGAATGTATATGTGGGCATGCATAGCCTCAAAGAGGAATACTGGAATTCAGACATATGGAGACATCCACATACATACCAATGTGCATCCCTATTTGTGTATCTACTTGCATTGATGGAGGGCAATGCTTTCCGAAGGAGAAGAACAAATAGACAATATATGATTGTAAATTAGATGAATATGGGAAAATATATGAAGAAATAAGCTCACCAAAGTTTTTGGAGGAGGCAGTTCTGAGCCATCAGCAGAGCCCAACGTGGAAGACATCGCGAAACTATTTTGTAGAGCTGAGGAATGGAAGTAATTGCTAGTACTTCAACATGTTTTTGAATAAGGGAAAACAAGTTTTGAAGGGACTTGAAACCCTATACAAAACAGGTTTTGGAAGGACTTGCAACACGAACCGAAAGATAAGCCTCAAAGTCCACCCAAAGATACGAAACACAAAAGAGACTCGACACATCCATACAAAAGATGGGGGACAACACAAGAAGGACCCCCAACAAAAACCAACGGGCTACAAAAACCAACAGCCCCAACCCAATCAGGACGGCTCAAGAATTTGACTTACCCTTGTGGGATCGAAGGGTCATATCAAAAGAGGATTGGGACGATTTAGATTTCTTACTTTTAACGATAATCCATCCCTCCTCAACCCTAGCAGCAGTCTTTTGCCAAGAAGACGGGTCTAGAATAGAGGACCTCCCATCACCATGAGGAACAGAGGTAGCATCCAAAAAGGCAGGGACAACATAAATCTGAGAATCAGACAAAGATCCAGCAACAATCTGGGAAGCGGGAAGGTCAGCCACCAAAGGAGAAGATCTAGCATCCTTCAAATGATTAATCGGAATGCCACCACAAGCATCCACACACACCTAAGGCGGAGCAACACTTGAACCAGAGGCAGCAACCAAAGGCGCAATACCATCGGCCCGAGGAACCTATGCAACCATCTGGGAGAAGCTTTTCTTTTGAACAAAATAGTGTTCAGAGGAGACACCCTTCCACCAAGAAACATATCTTTTTTTCTTTTTTTTCTTTTTTTCTGGTTTCACACCGTGCAGCAACATGCACAGTCTGGAAGCACTTTTGACATCTAAAGGGGATACCCTCAAAGTCGAGCGGTTGGACACAAGATCCCAAGGAAGATTCAATCTCAATCTCAGCTGGGAGCCCTTTAGAAACATTAGTGTTAACCAAAATCCGAGCATAAGTAAAATGATAAATATGGTAAGAATCTTTATCAATCATTAGGAATTTGCCTAAAGCCTCCCCCACTTCCTCAAGCAGAGAGTCCGTCCAAAGATGAAGGGTAAGGTTAGGGAGCCTAACCCAGATAGGAATCTCATTAAATGAATCAGTAGATGGGTTAAAATCCGAGAACCAGGGTTTAACCATCAAAACAAATTTATCGTCCCAGCTGAAAGGATTATTACATAAAAATTTTGATCTATCTCTGCATGTTCAAATTTAGCAATGAAAAAACCTTTGGCTAAAGGAAAGATGTTAACTAAACCCTTTAAGATCGGTTCCCAGCTTTGGGAAATCCAAGTGTGCAGTTGAGAAAGGCTTGGCCAAAAGCCCCGAAACCTGCAAATCAGTCCATGACTCAAAAACAAAGGAGTTGTGGATGATCTCCTTTTCAGTGTCAGCGGACACCCTGAAAGCCAAGGGTTTGCACACAGGAACAACCACGGGAAGCCCGATCCGCAACCGAGGGCGTTGAAGGCACCAGATCACCGTCTGTCGTATTATCGACAGGTGCATGATCAATCTTGGGCCTGCAAGGTTCAGCCACAAGGTAAACCTTCATCTTCACCCCAACAAAGGTACCCCAGGAGGTGAAGCAGTCTCAACACCCACCCCCAAAGAGGGTAAGGCCCGTGCAGAAGGCGAAAGTCGAGCATCCGATGCGAGAGGCAAAGAACCCCCCGAACCCCCCGCTATGGCACAGACCCCCACAGATCCCCCATTTGCAGCACACCGAGGGACACCACCGACATCGGGAACCACAAAGACAGCAGCCTCACCGGGGGATGGAGCAGGAGGCAGGACGACAACAGCAGCCGACTGTAGGGAAACGACAGACGGTACTATTACTTCAGCATGCTACTGTCCAAAAAAACTATTAAAGCTCACAATATTTCTCTAACTTAACAGGCTTTGAACATTAAAAATCCTAGCTTTCATGTTGTTTACTACGGAATGGTTGGCGTAAAAACAACATGGCACAAAAACAAAATCTGTACAATGTAACTTCCAGCTCAACTAATACAGATCAATAACACAAACATATGAATGTAAATATGGCTATGAGGAAATAGTTGGGAACTATGTAGACATCAACAATTCCATATACATAAACAATTTGTAGTTGCTAGATTAAGAAATTGAATAAGTTCTCGCTATTGGTTTATGATATGTAGTTTCTAAATTAAGTAACTGAATTAGGGCATGACATGCTACAATATTGAGGTAAATTGAACAAGAAATATTAAAATTTTACATAAGACCTTAAATAGATTATAAGTGACTGATCAAATTAGGGTATTCAGTGGCCAACTGTTATTTTCTAATTACTTGACAGTTTGATGACGTTTTGCATCTCTGCCAACATGATAATTCCTAATTCCTATTTAGGAAAAAGATACCATGTCTGTATTATATAGATATCAATTTAGTTTAGTCTTTGGACACCTTTGCTTCTAGCAGATCTGCCCTCTGCTAAAATGCTCTTGATATCATGTTTGTCTTTCCTATACTCGTATTTAAGATGAACGGTGTCTCAAAAGCACCTTGGGGTTTGGCTGTGCATAGAGGGAAGTTTAAAACCTCATTGATAATGACTTAAACCCCTTTTCTAATTTGCAACGGTTGAAGACATGCAAGATATGAATCTGAATTGTGTGGATGATGTGATCAAGAGCAGGACATCATAAGGAGACAGTTACGTGCTTAGAAAAAGCATATCTCTTGCAAGAAGGCTACTAAAAAATGGCGTCGCTAGAACGCATCAAACGCAGTGAGATATGTTCAAAAGCTATATGGTTTCTACCTATTAGTTGTTCTAATCAATATTGAACATATGTGGTAGCGAAAGGGGCCCAATGGTGAAACACTTGCAATATTCACTGTAGGCAGGGTAGTTTTAGAAAATAGGGGAATTGATATAGATATCAATAGGTTGGTATACTTTTGTATGTATATACTAAAAGCAATTCCAATTTTCTAATTACTTGACAGTTTTATGGCACTTTGCATCTCTACCAACATGATAGTTCGTAATTCCTATTTAGGAAAAAGACATGATGTCTGTAGTATATAGATATCAATTTACTTTAGTCTTTGGATACCTTTGCTTCTAGCAGATCTACCCTCTGCTAAAATGCTCTTGATATCATGTTTGCCTTTCCTATACTTGTATTTAAGGTGAACGGGTTCTGAAAAAGCACCTTTGGGGTTTGGCTGTGTACAGAGGGAAGTTTAAAACCTCATTGATAATGACTTAAACCCCTTTGCTTATTTGCAATGGTTGAAGAAATGCAAGACATGAATGTGAATTGTCTAGATGATGTGGTCAAGAGCAACACATCACAAGGAGACACCTATGTGCTTAGAAAGAACATATATCTTGCAAGAAGTCTGATGCAAAATGGTGTCGCTAGAACGCCTCCAACGTGGTGAGATATGTTCAAAAGCTATATGGTTTTTGCCTATTAGCTGTCATTCTAATCAGTATTGAGCATCTCTGGCAGGGAAAGGAGCCCGAGCCCAATGGTGAAACACTTGCAGTATTTGTTGCAGATAGGGTAATTTTAGAAAACAGGGGAATTGATATAGATATTGATAGATCGGTATACTTTTGTATGTGTATACTAAAACCAATTCCACTTTTCTGTCATAGGTCAAGGAGAATCACCAAAGTAATCTCAAACTTAATAACTTGTGTTCCTTATAAATGAAATGTAAACAATCTAAGAAAAAGATTCAACTAATCAAATATATGATAAAATATTTATTTTGTATTTATCCAAATTATCACAAAATTATGTTCTTCATTGCAAAAGCCAAATTCCCTGAATGAAACTCCTCACATAAGGATAAGAGATGGACACTCATGCTGAATTGATTGGTCACAACCATGGAGAGCACAAAGATTTGTAACGACGAAATTTCTTGTGCATGCTCTAATAGAATTTCTACAAACAATTATGCTTTTGAGTATTTCCAAATTCAAAATGTAAAGTTGGTTAGAGTTCAGCAACTTCTTTCTAAATCTAAGACAACAAACAGCAGAGGAAGTGTCATTTTCCTGCTTGCAATGATATTCCAAAAGCTAAATTGTAGCTCTAGCAATCAAAAATCTAAAAGAGCATTCAGATTTCCATGCAACTTCCAAATGTGGCAGCAGTAAAATAGATCACTTGAAGAAATTAAAATTTGTGTTCTTCATTGCAAAAGACAAATTTCCTGAATGAAACTCCTCACATCTAATAAGAGATTGACACCCATGCTGAATTGATTGGTCACAACCATGGAGACCACAAAGATTTCTAACGAAAAGACATTTCTTATGCATGCTCTAACAAAATTTCTACAAATAGTTATGGTTTTGAGTATTTCCAAATTCAAAATGTAAAGTTGGTTAGAGTTCAACAACTTCTTTCTAAATCTAAGACAACAAATAGAAGAGGAAGTGTCATTTTCCTGCTTGCAATGATATATAGCAAGGCAAGTTACCAAAGTGCTTGAAAGGTGAAACTTATACCCAAACAAAGTATTCTACAGTACAATCAATCCTTAATGATAAGAGATTGACACTCATGCTGAATTGATTGGTCACAACCATGGAGAACACAAAGTTTCTTAACGAAAAGAAATTTCTTGTGGATGCTCTAACAAAATTTCTACAAATAGTTAAGCGTTTGAGTATTTCCAAATTCAAAATGTAAAGTTGGTTAGAGTTCAGCAACTTCTTTCTAAATCTAAGACAACAAATAATAGAGGAAGTGTCATTTTCCTGCTTCAATGATATATAGCAAGGCAAGTTACCAAAGTGCTTGAAAGGTGAAACTTATACCCAAACAAAGTATTCCACTTTACAATCAATCCTTAATGTAATATTAACTAAGCATCTTCTATACCACTGTAAGTTCAAATGCTACTGTCCAACCAAACCCCACAAAGAATGAAGGCTCAACGGTCATTTACCATTCCATACAAGCATCAATTGTTCTCCAAAAAACAGTCTGCTCTATATTTGAAATGAATTTTTTTATTTTGGTTTTGACGTCTTTGGTCAATCACATGTAAAATGATATGAACCTCTATTTATATGCTAAAACTATTACCAAATTTATGTCACACATCTACAAAAAATTACCCAAATAATCTTGAGCTTGATCACTTTCGGTCCTTTTTAATTTCATGTTCCATACAAGTGTAAGTTCAAATGCTATTGTCCAACACCAATCTAAAGAAAACTGAAAATAGGAAAAACACATTCCAACCCTACCCACAGCAAGAGTAAATATACATTCTTTATGCTTACTTCTGAAAAAAAAGAAAATATAAAGATAAGCCAATGCAAATGATTTGAAACCCACGAGGAAGAAAAGGACTCTTACCACATTCATGACATGTGAATGTAAACAAAAATGGCGGCAATCTGGTAGAGGGTTATCGACTACACGACTGGAACGACGCACCACCACTATTCCTTCCTCACTCCTCTGCTTCCAAGGATTCGAAGACCTCTATAATAGCCTAAAACGAATTTCAAAACACAATCTCTTTTCACAAAAACAATTGTTGTTCACATACAAACCTGCAAAGATGAAACCAAAAAAAAAAGGGTCGATTAGATGCATATAAACAATCAATGAATGAGGCAAATCCTCCCAAAAACAACACCATAATTATATATTTTTCCAAATAAAATGAGGGGAAAAAACCCACAAAGAATGAAGGCTCAACGGGCATTTACCATTCCATACAAGCATCAACTCTTCTCCAAAAAACACTATGCTCCACAAAACCATTAGCATACAAACCTGCAAAGATGAAACCCAAAAGAAAAGGGTCGTTTAGATGCATATAAACAATCAACGAATGAGGCAAATCCTCCCAGAAACAACGCCAAAATTATATTTTTTTTCAGATAAAATGAGGGGAAATAACCCTCAAAAAATGAAGGTTCAACGGTCATTTACCATTCCATACAAGCATCAACTCTTCTGCAAAATACACTTTGCTCCACAAAACCATTAGCAAATATTTTTCAGATATCAAGCACTGTAGCGATAAGCATGTACCAAATGTTACCATTAATGTCAATAACTCGAATTCAACGTACTCACACATTACTCGCACGATATTTTCCTTCGCACTTTCCATGTACTCACACATTACACAACCTCAAACTTCATGTATCGCACGACATTTCCCTTCGCACTTTCCAAGTTATAAGTGAACGACAAACAATGGCCGCAAAAATTATCACATCAAATCAAATGAATGAGAAACAATTGCCGAGATAATTATTACAAAATACTAACAATTTTCCGACAAAGAAACCCCATACTAAGAGCCTATCCGCTCAATAAAAAGCTTAAGCTTTTCCATGAATATGCATTCAAGTTTTTTTAAAGGTTTTTTTGTGAATACAACATGATTGCAAAGTAGGTTGTAAAATATATCTTCTTTACAGTATTATAGAGTCCAGTAATTTGCAATAAAAGATCACTATAAAAGATAATATATTCACAAGAATTTAGTAAATTATTTTAAATAAATATTATTTTGACTATCTAGACAATGTCAATGAAATTATAAAATAATATTATAATTTCTTTTCTAATGCATAAAAGATATTAAGTTGTAGGTACAAGGTTTTATGACCGAAAAATAATAATTCAGAATGAGATGGATATTAAAATAAAACAGTAGAGAAGTTTAATTTAAAAAACAAGGTTAAACATTCAAGGAATTAAAAAACGTCACTCCAATTTTTAGATATTTCAATCTTGTACCTCTTATATATTTAATAGAAAATGTTCCCATTTTGCTAATAAACTTTGTATCATCAGACCTAGATGTCAAGAAATTTGGTCTGATTCAGTTATTAATTGTCAAAAATATAAATAATTAAATATAATTTTCTATTCTATTTTAAAAACTTATTTGTCATCTGGATGATATATTAAGAAAAAATCAAACTTCAAATAAAATAAACCTCATCTGTTAGAACACCCAATACATGAGCTAAATGTTAGAGCCCAAATCCTAAAATGTTTAGTTATCTAATCAAAATTATCCTTCAAATAGAAACATCATGATTATTAAAATAATATTAAATCACAAATATATATAAAAATATAATCCTCTAAAATTTATTTTGAATTACCTATTATATTTTATAATAAATTTTTTAAATATAACCATTCTGCCATCCAATTTAATCCCTGATGGGGGAATAATCAAAGAGTTTGTTTCTTCGTTTTCATTCAGAGTTACCCTTCCAACAAACTATACATACACAGAAACATAAACTTCTATATATTACTCTATTTTAGAGAAAAAACTACACAAAAGACAGCTGTTCAGCGATTAAATTTAACCCCCATCTTCAAACACTCAGACCTGTCTCCTACATTATCCATTCAAAATATGAAGAGACTTACACAACATGCAACTATAATCTTCTTAAAAATAAATTATTTTTGGACCAAAAAGTACACAGAAACGATCAATCTTTAATTTTGGGGGGCAAAGGGCAAAAGATCTACTGCATAAAATACAGAAACAATCATATAAATTTTCTATAATAAACCACGACTTTATCTGGAAATTTAATTTCATAAAAGATGAGAGAAATAATAAACTACGACCCAATCTGGAAATTTCATTCCACTATAGATAACACATAATTTCAGATTATAGATGAAAAAACAAAAACGATTTCAGTAAATAAATAGATATATTTTCATATAATACATAAAAGAAACTGACATAAATATCAGTAATAAAGCTGAATTCAAACCAAAAAACTTACTCCATAGAGAAAATTAGTGTGGAACAACAAGTTATCAAGTCTTAAGGAATCCTGTATTATGAAAACTTTTCTATTTTCAGCTCCATATACAAATTTAACTTCGACATTTTTAGAATGGTACAGAAATTTTCTTTGCCAACTTAAATTTTCTCTTCATGGGGACTCCTGAAACTAAAGCCTGGATACTTAACCTTATTCATTAAATTTTCAAACTCTTTTTTAGACCTCTTCAGCTTATACAATATTATTTAATCACTGGACTCGCTGTCGGTAAGTTTTTCACGTATTTAGGTAATGGCTTCCTCTTTCCGTGCACTCTGCAATTTCGCTAAGAAACACAAATTCATCTTTCAAACTCCAAACTAGATTTTCCTAAGTAGATTTGTCAAAAACAACCTTCTGATTTTGAAACGTTCTTTTTATCTTAGGAGACTGACATTCACAATCCAATATTTCGGTAATGGCTTACCTCTTTGGATGCACACACAATTCTCCATGAAAACACAATTTCATTCTCCACACACCATGCTAAATTTTCTTTTGCAGATTTGTGAGAATCACCTTGTCTGATTTCGAAGCCTCCTCTTTATCTTGCTGCTCCCACTCTCGCTTCACTCAAGAAGTCGATTTAGCTGGTGTGCAAAATTTTATTATTATTTGTGCGAATGATTTCTCCGTTGCGTACCTGACACAAAAAGGATTTCTTCACTGCTCTCTGAAAAAAAAGAATGGGAAGAAGATGAACTCTGAATAATGGTTGTCTGGTTTGAAATCTTTTTCCGATTTTCGCCGAAGAATCTTCAGCACTCGAAGAATGCATTGGTATTGTATAGCTTACAAAATTTTACTAGTCGCTTAGGGTTTCTATGAGCTCTCGGAAGTGGAATTTCAAAAAAGTAGATAGGATTTCAAATAAATAAACTCTTACCAGGCGTGTAGTATTTAACAACAGTAAATGCAAATTTTGTTTGTCGTCGCCCAAAACTAAGAAGACGATACGATCTGCTAAGAATTGTCGGCAGCACACATCCCACCATTTTAAAAGAAGAATAAATATTTTAACTGCGAATAGAGCGTGAAAATCGAGGTTGCCGCCTTACAAAAAACTTAGAAATATATTGTGCTATGCAGATTTAGCAAAGCTGTAGGAAATACAAGTAGGTGAGTGTGCATTTATTTTTAGCATAAGATGTCTTAAATTCAAATCTAATATCATCCATGGAAGATCTAGGTAGCGACTGACAATATATTTGGCTGGGGATCAAACTCCCTAATCTGCTTGTCAGTGATTTTTATGCGGAAGGCGTATACAATATGGAATGGACAAGCTAATTGTTAAAATCAAAGGTTCAGATCTTGCAAAGTGATTGGAATGATTTCATCAGTAAATTTCAGAGTAATAACTTCACCAGTAAATTAAAGAGTAAAGGCACGTACAATCCAAATGGAATCGTGGACAATAATGTTTGAATGTTAAGTGAGCACGCTATTTAAAAAATTTGGTTTACGTTACCGTGATCCATCCATTACCCCCCTGTCAGAGAACCACTTTTCCGCACTGCCTGCAATAAAGTCTCTCTTTTTCCATGCTTGCGGATTTATTGAATCCTTCCACTCCTTTTGATTGACTGGTAACTCTGATAAGGATGTGATTGTGATTTTATGCGTGTAATAGGAGAGATTTGATTTTTTCCAATATATGTCGTACGACGATGCTCCACATTCGCCCAAGTATGGCCAACTTACCATCAGTGAATGAATGAACGAATGAAAAGGGTCCATTTACTTCATCATTACTCCAAATGTTCTCGGTTTTCCTGTGTAAAATATAGCCATTAAGAGGAACAAATGATAAATGAATTTACAGGCCTATGATCAAGTAGAACCGTGAGGAGACATCGATAGACTAGCTTCTATATTATTTAGTGGCATTATAGTAAAATCTAATTTATATATAATATTATTATTAAACTTTAAATATTAGTTTTATTTTTTATTTAATTATCTAATAATTTATTATTTTTTTACTTTTAAAAAAAATTAAATTTTGATATAAATTTATTTTAATTTTTTTAAATATTATTAATTTATATTCTTTTTAAGATATATTTTTAATATTATTTCTTAGTGTTTCTTTAACAAAGAAATCATAAGAAATAATATTTAATCATTAAAAAAATAAAATTGTATTAAAGATCGAGAATAAACAAAATACAACCAGTTGTAAAAAGGGGAGGCTACGCCTCAACCACCAAAACCACCGAGGATCTGGAATACATTACAAAAAGCAGTCCAAAGTCAAAAAAGGACAGAACAAAGGAGAACCAAAGCACTACTGCAGAATGCGGTTGAATGGATCGACCCAAGTGGTCCACCCTTGGGCCCCTTCCATCCAGATCACCTTTTTTCGATCCTGGAACTGAGTCAGCATGACAATGTGGTCAGCCTTGGGCATCCTATTGTTGTTAATCTCTTTTTGCAGCTTCTTTAGAGCCTCTTCAAAGGAAGACTGGTTGTTCGCGAGCCCCCTCCACTCGTAGCCATCCTTCATTTCATATATGAACATAGTGGTGTGACCATCTTGCAGGAACCAAAGGAACTTATGCCTTTCGACATTCATCAAGAAGCAAACTTGTGAAGCAATTTTAAAAAAAGTGAGTCTACGAAGAGACTCAATAAGACATCTGCCATTGCCATTAAATTTGTCCTCATTTCGAAGCTTCCAAATGAACCAAAGGATATAGGAAGATAAGATAAACCAGAATAAATTAGCATCCTTTTTTAATCCATCAATATAACCAGTAATAATGTTAAAAATATCCACATGATTAGGAATGCAAAAACCAAACATTAACCAAACCTCCCTAGCGAAGGAGCAGTCAAAAAAAATGTGTCTGTCGGTCTCAGGTAATCTGCAAATGGAACACATATCAGTACTGAGGATTTATCCTTCATGGAAGTGTGTCAATAATAAGCCGCCACTTAAAACATTGAATTTTAGGGGGAACCGGGCTTTTCCATAGACGAGTAAAGCACTTATACCAAGAGTTGTCAGGCAGATCCAAGTACCACAGCATGTTAATATGGTTAACAATAGAGTCATCATTGAATATCAGGTCATATATGGCGCGACATTTAACATTGGGTAGGAGAGAGCCATCTTTTCATTTGAAAGTCAAGAATCGGTGAGAGTCCAGATCAGTAATAGAGGGCAGAGCAAGGGTATAGCAGGCATTCTTTATCATATGGTATGTTCTTTTTTGGGTGGGAGGCAGATTGTAGGAAGCGCTGAGCTCTTCCCAGTTGATTAAGACATCATTCTCAAATAAGTCCTCAAAGATTCTGATGTTGGCTCTAGCTCAAAGCTTGGTCGAGCAGCCTTGAGTGAGGGCTAAGGGTTTATTAGCATGAAAGAAGTTCCACCAAATCGACCTTTCCGCATGAATAGTGCCATTGCTACTAACACTAGAGTTGTCAATAAGATGTCTAATACGCTCCCAGGGTTTCCAAATGGACTTAAAGACATATGAGCCTTGCACGGAAACAGGAAAGCTACCTGCCACCAGGTCAGCAAGGGGAAGGGCTTTCCAAGACTTAGTAGTCTTAGGGACACCTCTCTCGATATTGTTTCTAATCAAGACTTTCCAGGGTTCCATGCCATCTAAGGCATGAAAAATCCATTTCGCAGCGAGGGCAATACCTTGGATCTTGAGATCCTTTAGCCCAAGGCCACCAATTTTCTTAGTCATGTGACACCATTTCCATTTAACCGCATGCATTTTTTTCCCACCTTTGCCATCAGACCAAAGGTACTGCCTTATGGCTTTCTGGATATCAAGGATTTGATAGTTATTGAACATCCAAACTGAGGAGTAGTAGACACTATATGAGGAGAGAATTTTCTGACAAACTTGGATTCTTCCAGCAAGAGAGAGGAATCTATTATCCCATCTATGCATTTTTTTGTCAATCTTATTCTTTATCCACTACCACATCTCTTTAAGAGAGGGAGAAACAGAGAAAGGGATGCCGAGGTATCAGACGATTTTGTTGGGGCCTCCCCATTGAAACCCATAGGGACTAAGCCAGTCAGGGGGTTTTTCATTCCAACCAAGGAGAGTAGACTTGGCAAGGGAGATTTTAGCTCCAAACATGATACCAAAGGTTTTAAGCTTTTGAACAAGGTTGTCAATATTTTGGGGCGAAAGTTCAACGAATAGGGCAGTATCATCCGCAAACTAGATGTTGAGGAGGCTGGAGTCATCAGGGAGCTTAACTCTTTTAACATAGGGGGATAGAGAATTGTCCCTGAAAAGATAATACAGAGCATCTAACGCAATTGTAATAACCCACCCTAGATTGATCCAACAAAAATTGAGTATATATTTTTTTTTTCTTTATTATGTTTTATTCAATTGCATACTCTGGGCATCCATCCAAATAGGATTGGGCATTCATCCATTCGGGATGAGCTCCTAACCATACGGGTTAGGCAATTGTCCACACGGGACGTAAATTTCATCTATCCAATACGGGATAGGCATCTACCCATACGGGGTAGGCATCCATCCAAACGGGATAGGAGATGCTCTGGCCAGAGACTTAGACTCATCGGGACCATTCGGGTCCTGAGCCACTCACTAAGTACTACATTCTTCTAACAAGAATGCACCGAGGTCGCCGTTCTTAGGAGTAATAAGAAAATAATACAAGCTTGAATTCCGCCTCGGAATTTGGCTTAAAGCCTCGGGATGTCAAGCGAATCCATACGGGATTCCTTCCGAGTATGCATCGAATTAAGTTTGATTATCTTATCTTTCAATTAGGATTCTTACTCAACCAAGCCTAAACCCCACCCACGAACGCCTGAGTACGAGGGACAACTCCGTCCCAAGACTGCCTACATACCCGCTTCGGCACGGGATCAAGGCGTAAAGTATGTAGTTCTGTTTTCTAATCTATGGTTTGATGTAAACTGATTTGTGGGTACGCAACCCTTTCTAGGGTCAGTGTCCCAGACAGTTTCTCTGCGGTTGCTACCCACGAAGGTAGCACTTAAGCGAAGGCTCAAGATGGCCTATTGCTTGTGGCCTAAACAAAATAACTAGAACCTAATACTTATCATGAGCGTCACCCAATTGCAAATCACCAATATCCCTTCGAGGTAAATAAATAAATAAATAAATAAAGTAAATTTCACGAGAGCTTTTAACTTGACCATCCCTAAGAGGGGTTTACTATGGTTTATCTCAATGGATGTGAAATTCATTAAAAGTTATCTTATTAAATTATCGATCCAAGAGGGATTACCCGCCCCTTGGATTTTAACTTCCAAATGTCCCTTATTACTCCCCGACGATTTATAGGGACGATGCCACAGACGTCGTTAATGCAGCTTTATTAGGCGTTAAGTGCAGTAGTTCAACACGACGGCATTACCCGTAAGCGTGACCCAGAGGCACCATATATACCGAACGCTGCTAGTTTTGGTTTTCCAACTTCCTTTATTTAGTTTTCTAACTACGAATAACAAAACGAAAGCGTAATTAATTGAAGTAACTACTTGTAGTATAATTTGCATAACAATGAAACTTGCATAATAGTAATTGCATGAAGATATAATTATTCTATAATTCGCATGCTATGATCCATTAATAAGAGCAATTAATCTATGAGAAATTTGCATGACGTAAGAAGGTTTAACGAGTCCCAAATAATGATTAAGTTTAAGCATTTGTATTAATGTAAGTTAGTCTCTAAGACCAATCAAGTGTCCCAACGATTCTTAATGGGTTGAGTAACTAAATTTTATAGGAAAATAGTCCACAAATTTAAAACTTACTAAGGCAATTTAATTGTGAGCTTGCTACATATTAGCCCAATTTTATTTTATTTTATTTTCTAAATCGTAATACAATATCTTATAGCTAAATTAAATAAATAAATAAATAAAAAGAATTTGTTATTCCTAAATGCCATTTCTATCAAATAAAATAATACAAAAAAAAATTTTGAATAAATATTAATTTACATACAAAAAAAATCTCCAATTTAAAATTTTCGACTTACAATTAAAAAAAAACACAAAACGAAAGGAACCTTTAATTAAATGAGTTTAATTGGGTAGTATGAGGGCGCGGGGTGGGGACCACGGGTCCCATCACCCCTGCGGCTCTGCATGCGCAGGTCCGCAGAGGTGAGGGGACCCGCGGGCCCCTCCGCACTACTGCGACAGTTACGACGTACTGTCCTTGCATGCCGACGCCTGCCTTGCGCGAAACGCCGGGCGTTACGGGGGTTTTAATAGGTTTTTTTCTAAGTTTGAACGATCTCCATTTTTTTGTTGTTTATATATATATATATATATATATATATATATATATATATATATATATATATATATATATATATATATATATATATATATATATATATATATATGTTTTTATAATATTATTGTTATTACTTTTTTTTTTAACAGGAGTATTGTATTTTAATTTATTGAGAATTACCCAGAGCAGGGTAGATAACAGGGAATGACAATGTGGCAGCTTGATATTCAGAGATAAAATACAATGAAGCAATAGCCAGAGAGGTTTTTTTTTTCTTCATTTCCTTATTTCTTTACACAGGGAAGATTCGTTCACAGAGAAAGAAGATTCATTTCTTTTCACAGGGAAATTTCATTCACAGAGAGAGAAGATTTATTTCTTTTCACAGGGAAGTTTCATTCACAGAGAGAGAAGATTTATTTATACACACAGGGAAGTTTCATTCAAAATAAACTAAAGATAATAATCTAATTTCTATTTACTCTGAAACTAATTTCTTATCAGAAAACAATGAATCTTATTTTCAAGAAAAAAAATGAATTTCATTCTACAAATCTGAAACAAATTTTCTTATCAAACAATGAATTTCATTCTAAAATCTGAAACTAATGCATCTTATTTTCAAAAGAAATGAATTTCATTCTACAAAATCTAAGACAAAAACAATGAATTTTATTCTCTAAAATCTGAAACTAAAAATTTAAACAATGAATCTTATTTTCAAAATAAATGAATTTCATTCTACAAAATCTGAAACAAATTTTCTTATCAAAAAAATGAATTTTATTCTCTAAAAATCTGAAACTAATCCCTTATTAAAAATTTAAACAATGAATCTCATTCTTTACAAAATCTAAAAACTAATTCCATATCAAGAAATTTAACAATGAATCTTATTAAAACCAGGATTCTCATTTTCTACAAAATCTAAACTAATTCTTTAACAAAATACAATTAAAATTTCATACTCATAATTAATCCAATCAAATCTAATCTACCATAAAAATGAGATGCATGAACTAAGTTGGAGGAACCTGGATGCTTGAAGATGGTGTGGAGTCTTCCTTGATCCTCCAATTTGAAGAAAAATCCTCCAACAAAATCCTAGCTGCCAATGAAGTGGACTACCAAAGAGAATTCAACTTGCAGAAATTTCTTATCAAGATTAGCTAGCTTTTCCTTTGAAACTTGTTCCCATTTTATAAAAGAAATTACAATTTCCCACTACCTATTTTTTTAATTCAAAAAAAAGAGATTCTTCTCCCAATTTGGCCTCCATGCAAATTAATTAGGCTTAGTGGGAGGAGTTACATGCAAGGAGGTGGAGAAGCCTCTAGAAGCTTCTTATTCCTCCTACAACATGTGCCTTAATTTGGGTGAGGGAAATTAAATAACAATTTAAAATATATAAGCATTTTCCATGTGTGTGTGGTTTATTAATTCATTCCCTTACAATATTCATTCAATAATTCATCCAAAGAGTATAAATAAAGTTTTGTATTTTAAATCAAAAAAAGGTGATAAAGGAGGGTTGTGACAGCAATGACAAATAAAGCGGGTGCAAGCGAACAACCTTGCCTGATAGACCTACTAAGTTGAATGTTTTGAGATAGGGATCCATTGACTTCAATTTGAGTCGAGGCATCCTGAAGAAGGACCTTAACATATTTACAAAATTTAACCGGAAACCCAAAGGCTTGTAACATCATGATGACAAATTCCCATTCCACACAGTCATAGGCTTTTTCAAAATCAAGTAAAAACACAACAGTGTCTTGGCTAGAGGCCCTAGCCCAATCCATGGCTTCCCAGCTCGTAATGAGGTTCTCAAGGATATATCTGCCCTTGATAAAGCCAGTTTGGGTAGGGCAGATGAATTTAGGGAGGAGCTTTTCAAGTCGAAGGCCAATAACTTTAGCCAAAATTTTGTAGGAGACATTGAGGAGGGTGATAGGTCTCCAATTCTTGATTAAGGCCCTATCACCATCCTTGGGTATCGGCTTGATGATCCCCTTGTTAATATTAGCACCAAGGGTGCCATTATCGAAAGCTTCAAAGTAAACACCATGGAGGTCATTAGCAATCCATTCTAGGTTGGCCTTATAGAATTCAATAGGGAGGGCATCCGGGCCCAGTGCTTTGTCAGATTTCAGGGAGTTAATAGCAACAATGATTTCCTCAACAGATACCCTTTGGTTGAGGAGGATGGAGTCTTCAGGGGAGATTCTAGTGGGGATCATGGTTCTGCACTTATCTCTAATGTCCTTAGCATTGGCATTATCTTCAGAAGTGAATAGGTTTTTGTAAAATAGTTCAAAAGCACCTTTGATACTAGGAAGGTCAATAATTTCCTTGTTATCAATAATTAGCCTATCAATCTTTTCCTTGGACTATTTATGCTTAAGTAGATTGAAAAAGAATTTGGAGCCCTTCTCCCCATATTGTAGGCAGTAGGTGTGGGCCCTTACCATAGCCCCACGGATCTTGACTTGTTGGTGTTTCCTAAGAGCTTCCCTAGCATGCGCAACATGAGCAGCCATGTGAGCGCAACTAGGGTTGTTTTGGATGTCAAGTTCTAAGGAATGTAGCTAGTTGGTGAGAGATTTCTCAGCAAACCTGAAGTCTTTTGCCTTTTTTTGTCCTATAGTCTGTAAGGTTTTTTGCTAGGAATTCACATTGAAGTTCCATCTATCAACATGAGAAGAGAGGAGCTTGTTCAGAAGGTTAAAAAGTCTAATAAGATTCAGGGCGGTCAAGACATCCCGATCCTTGACGAAGGAAGTATTAAGCAGAAATTTACTGGATTTGTTGACCTGGGTATTCATAGCATTTCTAATATTAAGAAGAGCAATAACAGGGTGGTGGTCGGACAGGGTCGTAGGCCAAACAGAAACATACCTACCTTGGGCATCAGGGAGGAAGGAAAAACTTCCTTTATTAGCATAGAAGCGATCCAGTCTAGAGTAGATTATATTCTCTCCCTTTTGATAGTTGCACCAGGTGTGCCAAAGGTCGAGAGGGGAATGTCCAAGATCCTCCATTGGATCAAACAGGGACTTATGTAGTTTCAGCCTGTTCCAGTGCACTTTTCAGAATTGTTCCATGCAAAAGGTAGGCCACCAGTTTTGTCAAAATTATTTTCAACCATGTTGAAATCCCCCGCAATTATCCAAGGGATGTCAGGGAGAGATCTAAGCCAATCCCATAAAACAATCCTATATCTATAATCATTAGTAGCATACACAGAACAGATCCCAAAATGAGTGCCTTTCAGATTGATGGAGCTCTAGACAGCCCTATTGCAGGGGGAGATACCCCTGTCAGTAATGAGACTAGACCACTTAGGATTGATAAGGAGCCCAACACCACCCTTGCCTCTGGGGTGATTAGAACATACTTTAATGGCATCCTTCCAGATATAGTCAAGCGTAGTTTCAAGAGTAAAATTAGTAGCTTTTAGTTCTTGCAGTAAAAGAAAATCAATATCCTTATGCATGTCAAGGAATCTCTTTATGATAATTTTTTTGTCGGGTGACTCCAACCCTCTCACATTCTATGAAACACACTTCATCATTAATGAGAGGGGGTTAAGGAGCTGCCGACAGCCTTAGAGCTGCAAGGATTCATGGGAGTGTCAGGGTTTGTAGGAGGATTAATCCCCTTCTTCTTATTCTTGGATCCAAAAGGTCTCCCTTTTTTCTTAGCCATGGAGCTATGGTCCAAATGGTCTTCCTCCTCCTCACTAGGGGAGGAACCAGTCAGGGATCAATGATCCCATCCCCATTCTGACCTAGGTGAAGGGTAGATTTACTGAAATCCGTGCAAGACTTAGATGTTATATTGAAAGAATGGAGCGTATTAGAGAACATCTCAGGGGCAGTTGTAGTGTTAGCAGGAATGATTTGGATAACATAGGAGCCATCAATTTCATTAAACACTTTGGGGTCACCACACTTGTTAGTAGTGTTATCGAAACCCGGAGGAAGTGATAAAATGGGAACCGTAGAGGAGGAATTTAGGGGAGTTCCATATCTATGAGCCATTTTAACAGAGCCAGACCCGGAGTCCATAATAGTACTGACAAGGTCGCTACCCTCAAAATTCCTAATCATAGACTTGACCTTTGAATGGCTCGAGGTTTGACAATCATCCGAAAAACGGGAGGAAGCATTTTTCCTTGAGTTACTCTGTTTATTACCAGATTTGATTTTTTCAGCCGCAAGTTCCTGAGCATTTTTCCTTCGTCGTTTCTTATTGATAGCTAATTGAAAGCCATCGTAAGAGGGGGTTTCGCTGGTGTCCATGGCAAAGAAAATAGGGATGGTGGGCAAGGGTTGGAGGGGGTTGTCATTGGAGCAACCCTGACTAGGGTATCCGTTATTCAAGCCCGAGGCAAAGTTTCCACAACCACCCGCCCCTTCAAACGAATTATTGAGAGTAAATTTGATTACAGGGGGGAGGAGGGGTCGTTAGCAGGCGAAGAGGTGGTAACAGTTTCATAAACCAGCGATGGCATGGAGTCAGGGTTTTTAAGATTCCAAGAGTCAGACTTAGAGGGATCGAGCTTATTTTCATCATTTCTTTTCTTAATAATAGGGCAATTTTTACGCTAGTGCCCTTCTTTCTTGCATAAAAAACAAGCATTTAGCCCTCCTAGGGTTTCTAAAGGGCATGAATACACTTCATTTCCAATTGTAAGATTCAGAGCATCAGGTATATCAATTCTCGGCTTGATTGACACCAACATTCTGGCATCAAGATGGGGGATAAGTCTATGTGAATTGTAATAACCCACCATAATTAACTCAACAAAATTGACCATTCTTTTTTTTTTTTTAAATTTAATCATTATGTTTGATTCAATTGCATACTCTGCGCATCCATCCATTTGGATTAGGCATTCATCCATCTGGGATGAGCATCTAACCATACGGGTTAGGCATTTGTCCATACAGGACATAAGATTTCATCTATCCAATACGGGATAGGCATCTACCCATACGGGGTAGGCATCTATCCAAATCGGGATAGGAGGTGCTCTGGCCAGAGACTTAGACTCATCGGGACCATTCAGGTCCTAAGCCACTCACTAAGTACTACACTCTTCTAACAGAAGTGCACCGAGGTCGTCATCCTTAGGAGTAATTAAACAACATAATACAAGCTTGAGTTCCGCCTCGGAATTTGGCTTAAAGCCTCGGGAAGTCAAGCGAATCCATACGGGATTCCTTCCGAGTATGCATTGAATTACTTTTTCCAATTTAATTATCTTATCTTTCAAATAGGATTCTTACTCAATCTTTCTTTTACCAAGCCTAGACCCCACCCACGAACGCCTGAGTACGAGGGACAACTCCGTCCCAAGACTACCTACATACCCGCTTCAGCATGGGATCAAGGCGTAAAGTATGTAGTTCTGTTTTCTACTCTATGGTTTGATGTAAACTGATTAGTGGGTACACAACCCTTTCTAGGGTCAATGTCCCAGACAGTTTCTCTGCGGTTGCTACCCACGGTGGTAGCGCTTAAGCAAAGGCTTAAGATGGCCTATTGCTTGTGGCCTAAAACACTAGATCCTAAGTTCTTATCATAAGCATCACCCATGGCCAATTGTCAATCGACAATAATTTTCGAGATTAAATCAATTTCATAAAAGCATTTCACTCACCATCCCTATAGGGGTTTACTATAGTTTAACTCAACGGATGAAAGATCATTTTAGAGTTATCTTATTAAATTATCGATCCAAGGGGGATTACCCGCCCCTTGGATTTTAACTTCTAAGTGTCCCTTATTACTCCCCGACGATTTATAGGGACGATGCCATAGACGTCGTTGATGTAGCTTTATAGGCGTTAAGTGTAGTAGTTCAACACGACGACATTACCCGTAAGCGTGACCCAGAGGCACTGTATATATCGAACGCTACTTGGTTTTGGTTTTCCAACTTCCTTTATTTAATTTTTTTCTCTAACTTATGATAAACATCATGTTTGGAAAATAATTATGAATTGAACGCGTATATTTAGACATTGCAAAGCTCAATTAATTGAAATAACTACTTGATGAATGACATGGAATAAAAACCATAACTAGAATTATTTATTATTCAAAACTTGAATATAACTTGCATAATAAAGATAGCTAGGTAACTTGCATACTAACAATTAAACGTATAATTTGCATGAAGAAGGGAATACCAATAATTGAAATCAATGTAAAGACATTTGCATGAAGCGAAGGTAGGATAAGTTGCATGCGAGAATATCGCTTATAAAACCACAAATCCCAACATAGAATTTAGCTTCAAGTCATTTAATTGCTAAATGGATCTTAAGAAGATCTAAGTATCATTTAATATAAATTTGTTAAAACTAGTTATAAATCTAAAATTTACCTAAGTTTAAAAATTTTATTAACTAAAATTTATATTTATATATAAAAGAAGGAATTTAAATAAACCAACATTTTAAACATATATAAAAAAGAGAATTTCTTTTTAACAAGTAACATTACCCTTCGAATTATATTTGATTGGCATTAAAGAGGGTTAATGGGAGTGGGACCCCATGGGTCCCCTCCACTACCCTGCGGCCACTGCCGCAACAGTGACCGCAGGCTAGTGGGGGGTATTGTTATGGTACCACTCCTTGTGGAGTATTAACTCCGTCCTCTACCTACGAGCCGGTACGCACATGCATTGTATCGTGCGAATATAGATATTAATCACTTCGCATTATATATATATATATATATATATATATATATATATATATATATATATATATATATAGTTCATTCTAGAATATTAATTTGTATAAAAAGAGAATACGTAAACAGGTATGTATACATAAAAAAAATATTAATGTAAGAGAGAATATCATATTAATCCCAGGGACGAAATATAACAGAGAAATAAAAATAACCAGAGAAGTAATTTGCTCCAGCGATGCACAGGTTATCGAGAAGTAGGTAGGTGTTAAACTGAGAAATGCAGACTTACACAGAGGGATTATATTCTATTTCTCAACCAATGTCTAGAGAGGGGGATAGAGAGTTATTTACAGGAAGATTATTTGTTTTCAGATTTCACAGGGAGAGAGTTTGTTCGACTGATATTCACAGAGATTCAGCTAATATTCACAGAGAAATTTTATTCGACTCATTTAACTAATATTCACAGAGATTCAGCTATTATTCACAAAGAAATTTTATTCGACACATTTCACAGAGAGATTTATTTAACTAAAAAAAAATCACAGAGAGATTTTAAAAATAATCACAGAGAAATTTTAAATAATCACAGAGAGATTAAAGAATGAGATTTAGATTTCCATTCGAAGAACCAGAGAAATGAATTAGAGGGAGGAATAAAGATCCAAATCACATAGGAAGAATTTTGATTTCAGAAAAAGAGATTTTAAACAAATAAAGGAATATGATTTTCTTTTGTTAAAATTTTTGGGAGAAAACAAAAGCAAGATCATGTGCATATTTTCTTGAGGGAAATAAAATAATTAAATAACTATATTTTACATGCACTATATGAAAGCATCATCATTATTATTTATCCCCAAATAAGAAAATCAAATAAAAGAATTTCTTTATATAAAGGAAGATCTATAACTATATTTTTGATATTACGAATTCCTCATAAGTAAATGTAAAGATAAGCGACAAGGAGAGAACCTGGTTTATCGAGCTTGATGTTGAATCCACTAACCACCCTTATGATCCTTCCTTGCAACTTGAGAGAAAATCCTTCAAACAACAACTTAAAATTCCTAGAACGAAAATGAGACTACCAAAAGATCTTCTTCTAAAACTTGGGAAATTTCCTTCAAAACATAATCAACTCCCTTCTTTGAAACTTGCATATAATTTTATAAGAAAATTCCCTCCATTCCATTATCTAGAAAATTTAATTAAAAAGGAGATTCTTTCCCAATTTTGGACTTCATGCAAATTGATTAGACTTAGTGGGAGGAGTTGCATGCATGGTGGTGGAGAATCCTCTAGAAGCTTCTTATTCTTCCTACAACATGTGCCATAATTGGAAGTGGAAAATAGATAAATAAAGATAATGTATATTTTCCATGTGTGTGTGTGTGTGTGTATTATTATTTTTTCTTTTATAATATTCATTCAATCATTTAAATAGCTTATCCAAAAATATAATAGAATTGTATTTTAAATCCAAAAGTGATAAGGGAGGGTTGTGACATCCTCCCCCCCTTAATTTGTGCATCGTCCCGATAAACTTATTGAACACATCCAAAAGAGTCTATAGTTCATGATTAAAACAAAAAAAGAAACAACTGCTGCATTTCCTTAGTATCTTCCCACGTGGCATTCTTTTCATCACACCGGTCCCATTGTACTTTGCACTGATCATCCTCTCTGTTGCGCAACTAGCACTGGCGCCTCTCCAAAATTTTGAATGGCTCTATCATTATTCCTCCCATTTCCTGGACCTGTAAAGCATCCCAATTCAAAATGTGTTTCTCATCAGGTACATACTTTTTAAGAAGAGATACATGGAAGACATCATGGATTCTGCTCAACTGGGGAGGTAAGGCCAACCGGTATGCAACTAGATTAATCCTTCCCAATATTTCAAAGGGTCCAACATAATGAGGTGCAAGCTTAGTCTTTTTCCCAAACCTTATGGAACTCTTGTGTGGCCTAACCCTTAGGAAGACTTTTTCTCCCACCTCAAACTCCCTTGGTGTCCTGTTTTTGTCTGTATAACTTTTTTGCCTATCTGAGGCTTCCTTCAATCTTTGCCTAATTTCCTTAGTTTTCCTCTCCATCTCTTTCAACATATCCAGTCCAATAATCACTCTATCTTCAAGACTATCCCAACTCAAAGGTGTTCGACATGGTCTACCATACAAAGATTCGAAAGGTGTCATTCCCAAAGATGTTTGATATGTATCATTGTAAGCAAACTCTACCAGAGGTAGGCACTCTTCCCATTTCTTTTGTTGGTCCATGCAATACATGCAAAGTAGGTCTTCCATAATCTGATTTGTCCTTTCTGTCTGACCATCGGTTTCAGGATGGTATGCAGTGCTAAAATTTAGTTGAGTTCCTAGAGCTGATTGAAGAGTGGTCCAAAACCTTGAAATGAATCTAGCATCTCTATCTGATATGATTTTCTCTGGTATTCCATGCAGCCTAAATATTTCCTTAACAAAACGCCTAGCCAAGGTAGGTGCATCATCTGTCATATTCCCTGGTATAAATTGTGCCACCTTAGTGAGTTTATCAATTACCACCATTATTGCATCATGCCTAGAAGGTGACATGGGTAACCCTTGCACAAAATCCATGCTAATAACTTGCCACTTGTGTTGAGGTACATCGTGCAATTGTAACAATCCATTTGGATGTCTATGTTCTGCCTTTACTCTTTGACACTCCAAACATTTAGCGACATACTTGACAATGTCATTCTTCATCCCTTGCCAAAAGTATAACTTCTTTAGATCTACGTAAAGTTTGTTAACTCCTGGGGGCCTTGAATAAGGGGCATTGTGAGCCTCCGACAAGACTACTTCCCTCAAGTTCCCTGAATTAGGAATATAGATTCTATTATTGTATCTGAGCAACCCATCTTCGTCTAATGTATACCCTTTAATCTTAGGATCGGTTGGATCGTATTCTAAAGTCAATTTGACTTGCTCATACCATGGGTCATGTCCTTGTTCATCCATTACTTGCCTTTTGAAAGAAGTTTTGAATGTTGCTATAGTCATCAAGTGTCTCCTCCTACTTAAGGCATCTGCCACCCTATTTTCCTTCCCCTTAATATATTCAATTTCAAAATCATATTCACTTAGGAACTCTAACCACCTTCTTTGTCTGACATTTAAGTGGGGTTGGGTAAAGATGTACTTTAGTCCTTGGTTATTTGACTTTAACTTAATGGTCTTCCCTAGTAAGAAGTGTCTCCATTTCTATAGGGCATGCACAATCGCTGCTAACTCTAAGTCGTGGGGTGCATAATTAACTTCATGAGTCTTTAGCTTTCTGAATTCGTAAGCTACTACCCCTTCATCTTGGACAAGTACTCCTCCTAAACCTTCAATAGAAGCATCAGTTATGACTGTGAAGTGTCCATTCGGATCTAGTACCTTTAGAATGGGTGTTGAAGTTAGTTTTCCTTTCAAAATTTGGAATGCCTTATCACTTTGTTCTGTCCACACAAACCTTTTACCCTTCCTTTCTAATGAGGTGATGGGGTTTGCTATCTTAGAGAATCCTTCCACAAACCTCCTATAGTAACCTGCTAGCCCCATAAAGCTTCTTACCTCTGAAACATTTTTAGGGATTGGCCATTCTACTATTGCCTTTATTTTATCTGGATCAACTGTTATTCCTTCCTTTGATATTATATGCCCAAGGTAGTGAATCTTCTCCTCGAAGAAGGCACATTTCGACAATTTCCCATATAATTTATGTTCTCTCAACCTTTGCAAAACAATTTGTAGGTGTACTAAATGTTCCTCCTCATTCCTAGAGTAAATCAATATGTCATCCAGAAATACCAAAACAAATTTATCCAAGTAGTCATGGAGTACACTATTCATTAGGTTCATAAATGCAGCTGGGGCGTTGGTTACACCAAAAAGAACTACTGTGAATTCATAATGCCCATATCTAGTCCTGAAAGTTGTTTTCGGAATGTCTTCCTCCTTAATTCTGAGTTGATGGTACCCTGACCGGAGGTCTATCTTTGAGAAAATTGCTGCTCCTTTCATTTGGTCAAAAAGATCCTCTATGCGAGGTAAGGGATACCTATTCTTTATTGTGACCTTGTTCAACATCCTATAGTTGATGCATAGTCTTAAGGTTCCATCCTTCTTCTTAACAAATAAGACTGGCGCTCCCCCATGGTGATACACTTGGCCTTATTAATCCCTTAGCTAAGAGTGGAATCTAATTGCATTTTGAGCTCTTGTAATTCAGTTGTGTTCATTCGGTAAGGTGCCCTTGATACTAGTTCAGCTCCTGGTAGCACTTCAATAGAAAAGTCAAACTTCCTTTTAGGGGGTAAGCCGGGCAATTCTTCTGAAAAAACATCCTTGAATTCCTTTAGGAAAGGGGTATTTTCAAAGGTTGGTGTATTTTCCTCTTTTCCTTCATCAATTTCAACCATATAGATTTGGCCTCCTCTTCTTCTTTCCTTCTTTAATTGCATGGCTGATATGGTTTCTATATTAATGGGTTTAAACTTTCCTTGGATTTTGACCTTTTTCCCCCCATCATCCAAACATTCAACAACTTTGTTATAGCAATCTACATTAGCTTGATGGTCTGTTAACCAACTCATTCCAATAATTACATCATATAATCCTAGGGGTGCCACATAGAGATCTACCCTTGTTTCAAACTCAGGAAATTGTACCCTTGCCCTCGGCAAACACTTAGTTACTTCCCTAGTTGCCTTATCCCCATATTGAATCGTCCATGATGACTCCATTTGATTAAATTTTAATGCATATTTGCTTACTAATTCAGGTGAGATGAAACATTTAGATGATCCAGTGTCAATTAGAATTGAAATTGGTTGTTCAAATAGTGTACCTATAGTTTCCACGAGAACATTCTGGTATCTTCCTCTTCGGTTCCTAACTGCTGCATGAATCCTTTGTTGAGGCCCTTGTTGGGGTTGATTGGCCCTAATCTGTCCTTGCACCCTAGGACACTCTCTAGCAAAATGGTTTCCCCCACATATGAAGCATCCATCTAGAGGACCCCTCCTACCTTGATTCCTAGGGGGAACATTCCTTGTTTCATTGGCCCTGGGTGGATAAGTTACCCTGTTCTGCTGGTCATTCCTGTTATAGTTGCCTCTGCTATTATTTCCCCTATTATTATTATCATTATTTCCATTCCTCTCATATTGATTAGGAGGTGGCCTTCTTTCAGAAGAATTATTCCTTTGACCTTTGTTGAAATTAGTGTTCCCATTGAATTCCTGCTTCCTTTTAAATGAGTGGTTCCCATTATAGTTCGGCCCTGCTAGTGTTTGAATCTTCCTCTCTTGCCTTAGGGACTTTTCAAGTACTTCGTTCATGTTTTTGGGTCCATGCATGTCAACCTCTGCCCCCATGTTGGTATTTAGCCCCAAAATGAACTTCCTTGCTTGGCCTTCTTCATCTTTCTGGTACATAGGTACATATTTAAGCAACTTGGTGAACTTATCCCAATTTTTGTTGAATGGATAGGGGCCCTTGACGTAGATTATGGAATTCTGTCACCTTCTCATCAAAGAACAATTGAGGGAGCCACCTCTCTTGGAAGTGGTGAATAAATCGATCCCATGTGACCGTATCCTTGCTATACCCATTTTGTTCCTTGGTGTTGGTCCACCAACTAGCTGCCTCCCCTGTGAGTTGATAGGAACCCCATAAAGCCTTGGTTATTTCGCTAAAATCTCTTAGTTCAAAATACTTTTCCATTTCATTTAACCAATTCTCAGCTCCTTCACCAATTTTCCTCCCATCGAACTTAGGAGGGGTGATTTTCTTTAAGTCCTTGGAGAGTTCCAATATGTTATTTTCTTTTCTATTACCCATCATATTCCCTTGATTTCTACCAGGGTTTCCATTTTCGGTACCACTTCTATTTTCAAAGTCATTCTGCCTTTCCCTAAGGTCCTGCATTGATTGTTCCAAGAAGTTGATTTTATCTCTTTGCTCGGTTAGAAGGTCAATTATAGCTTTGAACCCATCTTCGTTATTTCCTAGGTTGTGTCGATCCTCTTCATGGTCTTCCTCATGGTTTCCTTCATGGTTTTCCTCATGGTTTTCCTCATGGTTTTCTTCCCTTTGACTCCTAGTACGTCTTCCATTACCCCTTCCTCTTCCTCTTCCTCTTCCTCTTCTTCTTCCTCTAGCCATTCTAGGTTTTTACTTGAAAGTTAAATTATGTAGTTAGTTCTTGATTTAGAATTTTAAAATTTAATCTATACCATTGCAAAACATTCCCTTAGTTGTATAAATTGAAGTGAGCACAAGGCCTATATTTGAGCCTTTGCTTTGATACCGCATGTAATAACCCACCATAATTAACTCAATAAAACTGACCATTCTTTTTTTTTTTGTTGAATTTAGTCATTATGTTTTATTCAATTGCATACTCTCCGCATCCATCCATTTGGATTAGGCATTCATCCATCCAGGATGAGCATCTAACCATATGGGTTAGGCATTTGTCCATATGGGACATAAGATTTCATCTATCCAATACGGGATAGGCATCTACCCATACGGGGTAGGCATCTATCCAAATCGGGATAGGAGGTTCTCTGGCCAGAGACTTAGACTCACCGGGACCATTCGGGTCCTGAGCCACTCACTAAGTACTACACTCTTCTAACAGAAGTGCACCGCGGTCGCCGTCAGTAGGAGTAATTAAACAACATAATACAAGCTTGAGTTTCGCCTCGGAATTTGGCTTAAAGCCTCGGGAAGTCAAGCAAATCCATACGGGATTCCTTCCGAGTATGCATTGAATTACTTTTTCCAATTTAATTATCTTATCTTTCAAATAGGATTCTTACTCATTCTTTCTTTTACCAAGCCTAGACCCCACCCACGAACGCCTGAGTACGAGGGACAACTCCGTCCCAAGACTGCCTACATACCCACTTCGGCATGGGATCAAGGCGTAAAGTATGTAGTTCTATTTTCTACTCTATGGTTTGATGTAAACTGATTAGTGGGTACGCAATCCTTTCTAGGGTCAATGTCCCAGACAGTTTCTCTGCGGTTGTTACCCACGGTGGTAGCGCTTAAGCAAAGGCTCAAGATGGCCTATTGCTTGTGGCCTAAAACACTAGATCCTAAATTCTTATCATAACCGTCACCCATGACCAATTGTCAATCGACAACAATTTTCGAGATTAAATCAATTTCATCAAAGCATTTTACTCACCATCCCTATAGGGGTTTACTATAGTTTAACTCAGCGGATGAAAGATCGTTTTAGAGTTATCTTATTAAATTATCGATCCAAGGGGGATTACCCGCCCCTTGGATTTTAAATTCCAAGTGTCCCTTATTACTCCTCAACGATTTATAGGGACGATGCCACAGACGTCGTTGATGTAGCTTTATTAGGCGTTAAGTGCAGTAATTCAACATGATGACATTACCCATAAGCGTGACCCAGAGGCACTGTATATACCGAATGCTACTTGGTTTTGATTTTCCAACTTCCTTTATTTAATTTTTTTCTCTAACTTATGATAAACATCATGTTTGGAAAATAATTATGAATTGAACGCGTATATTTAGACATTGCGAAGCTCAATTAATTGAAATAACTACTTGATGAATGACATGGAATAAAAACCATAACTAGAATTATTTATTATTCAAAACTTGAATATAACTTGCATAATAAAGATAGCTAGGTAACTTGCATACTAACAATTAAACGTATAATTTGCATGAAGAAGGGAACACCAATAACTGAAATCAATGTAAAGACATTTGCATGAAGCGAAGGTAGGGTAAGTTGCATGCGAGAATATCGCTTATAAAACCACAAATCCCAACATAGAATTTAGCTTCAAGTCATTTAATTGCTAAATGGATCTTAAGAGGATCTAAGTATCATTTAATATAAATTTGTTAAAACTAGTTATAAATCTAAAATTTACCTAAGTTTAAAATTTTTATTAACTAGAATTTATATTTATATATAAAAGAAGGAATTTAAATAAACTAACATTTTAAACATATATGAAAAAGAGAATTTCTTTTTAACAATTAACATTTCCCTTCAAATTATATTTGATTGGCATTAAAGAGGGTTAATGGGAGTGGGACCCCACGGGTCCCCTCCACTACCCTGCGGCCATTGCCACAGCAGTGACTGCAGGCTAGTGGGGGGTACCGTTACGGTACCACTCCCTGCGGAGTATTAACTCCATCCTCTACCTGCGAGCCGGTACGCACATGCATTGTATCGTGCGAATATAGATATTAATCACTTCGCATAATCGCATAAATTTATTAATCACTTTGCATTATATATATATATATAGTTCATTCCAGAATATTAATTTGTATAAAAAGAGAATACCTAAACAGGTATGTATACATAAAAAAAATATTAACGTAAGAAGAATATCATATTAATCCTAGGGACGAAATATAACAGAGAAATAAAAATAACCAGAGAAGTAATTTGCTCCAGCGATGCACAAGTTATCGAGAAGTAGGTAGGTGTTAAACTGAGAAATGCAGGCTTACATAGAGGGATTATATTCTATTTCTCAACCAATGTCCAGAGAGGGGGATAGAGAGTTATTTACAGGAAGATTATTTATTTTCAGATTTCACAGGGAGAGAGTTTGTTCTACTGATATTCACAGAGATTCAGCTAATATTCACAGAGAAATTTTATTCGACGCATTTCACAAAGAGATTTATTTAACTAAAAAAAAAATCACAGAGAGATTTTAAAAATAATCACAGAGAAATTTTAAAAATAATCACAGAGAAATTTTAAATAATCACAGAGAGATTAAAGAATGAGATTCAAATTTCCATTCGAAGAACCAAAGAAATGAATTAGAGGGAGGAATAAAGATCCAAATCACACAGGAAGAATTTTGATTTCAGAAAAAGAGATTTTAAACAAATAAAGGAATATGATTTTCTTTTGTTAAAATTTTTGGGAGAAAACAAAAGCAAGATCATGTGCATATTTTCTTGAGGGAAATAAAATAATTAAATAACTATATTTTACATGCACTATATGAAAGCATCATCATTATTATTTATCCCCAAATAAGAAAATCAAATAAAAGAATTTCTTTATATAAAGGAAGATCTATAACTATATTTTTGATATTACGAATTCCTCATAAGTAAATGTAAAGATAAGCGACAAGGAGAGAACTTGGTTTATCAAGCTTGATGTTGAATCCACTAACTACCCTTATGATCCTTCCTTGCAACTTGAGAGAAAATCTTTCAAACAACAACTTAAAATTCCTGCAACGAAAATGAGACTACCAAAAGATCTACTTCTAAAACTTGGGAAATTTCCTTCAAAACATAATCAACTCCCTTCTTTAAAATTTGCATATAATTTTATAAGAAAATTCCCTCCATTCCATTATCTAGAAAATTTAATTAAAAAGGAGATTCTTTCCCAATTTCGGACTTCATGCAAATTGATTAGACTTAGTGGGAGGAGTTACATGCAAAGTGGTGGAGAATCCTCTAGAAGCTTTTTATTCTTCCTACAACATGTGCCATAATTGGAAGTGGAAAATAGATAAATAAAGATAATGTATATTTTCTATGTGTGTGTGTGTGTGTATTATTATTTTATTCTTTTATAATATTCATTCAATCATTTAAATAGCTTATCCAAAAATATAATAGGATTGTATTTTAAATCCAAAAGTGATAAGGGAGGGTTGTGACATGAATCGTCCATCCTGATAAATTTGCCCATAGGTTCGATGATTTGGGGTAAAAATCGCCATAGGAAGGGCAAAACATTTTTAAGCAGAAGCCACCTAGGGCATGAGAGAGCCATAATTTCCTCATTGACGGCTTCAGGTGACCAAGCAAGGGCACGAAAGGAGGTGTTCCCCACGAACCAATACTGTTTTTTAAGGACCTCAACTTGTGTTTCCTGTGAGTTAAAAAAGATGATAAACAAACCCTTATGAACTTGCCTACATAACGAAAATCTGAAGCCAAGTTTAATATTCCAAAAATTATAAAACCAATCTTCCAAAAACTTGTGGGGAGGGGGGGGGGATTTTTCAACATCTACAGCAACAAAGAAAATTGTTGTGTTTCTTAATCTATTTTTTCCAGACAAAATTTCTTTAGACATAGCATCATTAGGCGAAATAGAGGAGAGATCCACGAAAATGGTTGAGGTCTTACCTTCTCCGTTGGGTCAAGCGAATCTAGCCATGAACTTAGCGTTCCTATCGCAGGTAATGCCATCCCTAAAGCTCGCGACAGTTTCTGAGAAGGATTTCTTTGGTTTCGGCGGTGAGAAGCTAGGGTTAGGAGGCGGGTCCGGGACAATAACATCCTCAGGCTCCATTAAGAGCTGAAGGAATTACGCACGCTTAGGTGGTACAACTTTAAATGCAAACGCAGGCAAAAAACATAGTGAAAATAAAAGTTAAGACAAGTTTGAGGGAAGAAAACTCAAACCACATGGAGGAGAGCGGTCTCCTCCACCACCTTCATTGGCGTACGCCCACACGCGCAAGGGGCATCCACATCAGCAGGATCGCTTCAAACTTCGCATTTAAACTTCGCACCAAAAATTCCAAAATTTTGATTTTTTATAAAAAATGAATTCATCATTAAAAAATAATAATTTAATATTTAATATATATTTAATCATGTATATTTATATTATTAGAAAAAATAAATTTAAGAGTCAAATAATAATATTTAGTCATTATAAAATTTTAATTGTTATATATTTAATCATTTATGCTTCTATTTATTTTTTATTTTTACTTTTATAATTATTATTTTATAAGATACTCTGGTTTTAAATGGAAATATTTCTAAATTATATTATAAGATATTTTAACTTTTTTATATGATATATTGTTGCCAACCATTTTTTATCATTTTAATTATCAATCTTTATATCTTTGAGATGAGCTCCTTTCTTTTTCTTTTTGACTATGTCAATCTATTTATATCTCCTTCTTTGTATCTATCCTTCTTTGTATCTTTTCATCTATCCCTATCACCCTCTTTTTGTATACATCTATATTTCCTTCCCTCCCTTTCTCTCCCACTCTATCCATTTATATCAATTTATATATGATTTGATTTATAATATATAATAATATATTAATATTATAAATATATTCACCATCTATATATTATAAAATTATATAACATAATTAATAGTATATACAAATTATAAATATATATTATTAATAATATAATATAAGAGGTGTGGATACTATAATCATATTCATATAATAGTATAATATATCTAAAATTAAGAAAAATATATATTAATGTTAATATTCTTATATATTACAATTACATTAATAATACTTAATAATAATTAATTCACTATATCTCTTCCTATGTATATATATTACATTATATTAAATTTCACTATAATATATGTAATAGATATATCTTTACGTATGAATCACCTCTCTATATATTATTTCCCATGTCTTTATCTTTTGTCTTTCCATATCCTTTCTTTAATTTGTATCATATATTAATAAATTATTATTATTATTATATGAAGCAACTATTTTTGTCATTTTAAAAATTACATATAGAAAAGTGCTTATAGGAATCATATCAGACAACTCCACGCCCTAAGCCAAATTTGTAAAACACAACATCTTCTCCCATTTTGTAAACCACATTTTTGTGTTACACCTAAAGCGTTTGGAAATCCACTTTTTGTTTAAGTACATGTTTATTCCAGGCAATGCACTTTCCTTGTATGTTTGAATTTGTTAGCAAATTTTCTTCCTTTATGCATATTTTTAGTTTTTTTTTTGGTTATTTTTTGATGAAATTAAGTAAAAAATATGATGTGATGTAAAAAAATTGGTTGGCATTTTCAACTATTTTTTGGCTTTTCTTTAAATTCTTTTCTAATAAGTGGATGTTTTTATGTCCAAAACATGCAAAAAGTAGTTTTAACTTGAATCTATTGTTTCTTTTGTTTTAGAGACGTTACACTTATATTTATTATTTTAATCATGTAGAATTTTTTTGGTTGAATTGATTTTTTTAAAGGTGAATAAATAAATTAAGGATATTTATATTATTTTATTAATGAATTTATAATCACTTTTTAGAATCTTTAAAATAATAATATAGATCATGTTTTATGATTTGTCATTTAATGAGTTTATACATGTTGATTAAAAAATATTTATTATTCTATTAAAATTATTACCATTGATCCAAAGATTTATCAAAGGTATACCCACCATACTAGGTGTCAACCTATATCACCATCTTTGTTGATGTGTTGGTTATAAATTGGTCCATGCGTCTTGACATGTATATTATCATATACTTGCAAGATTTGATTGTCTTATCCCTATCTCTCTCCTTATATTTCTCTATCTCTTGCCACCTCCCTCCTTATCACATATATCTCTCTCTTTCTTTATCTCTAATTCTTTATCACTCTATATCACAATCTCTCTCTTTCTATCTCTCCTCTTATCCCACTATATCTATTTGTCTCTCTAGCTCTAGCTCCCCATTTCTTTCTTACATCTCTCCTTCTATCTCTATCTCATTACCTCTCCATCTCCCACTGCTCCTATATCTCTCCCTTTCTCTATATAGAACTTCCTATATCTATCTTTATCTTTCTATCTCTCCCTCTCCCTCTATATATTTATCTCCTCCATCTATATCTACCCTTCTCCTCTCTCTCTTGCTCTCTCCATATCCCTATTCTTCTCCATCTCAATCTCAATCTCCATCTCTATGTTCCTCTCTATCTCTATCTTGTTACCCCTCTATATCTCCCACTATCTTCCTCTCTCCTTATTGCAAACATAACATGAGCCTATTGGTAATGGAGCTTGATTATGTTCTTGATTCGAATTTTTTGTTTCAATCATGCTTGGATCCATGTAAGTGGATGCATAATTGATTTGAAGTTATTACTTCTCTATTGAGACTTTTGTTAAATGGCCTACCAAATTTTCTCATACATTACATAAATGTATGCAAAAAATAGACCAATTTTTTTTAATTAGTCTTCTACACCTGTTTGACGTACCCATTGCACACCAAGATGCAATTGCTAGTTGGTATTTGATTTCTTAAATATTTAGAAAAGAGTGTTGACACAAAAGAATGATGGAAAATTAATTAGCAATCGAACATTAAAGACTACAGTCACATCACTAATTGAATTTTTGAAGTTATTATTTTCTTTTAATTTGTAGGAATAAGAGAAGGAAAAGAAAGAAAAAATCTTATAGAATCTATAATGCCATGCAACTATATAGAGATGGTTTATTGTGGCACTAGCTATCCCACTCACTGCTACTAAGATCCCTAGATCCTAGCAATCCTTTGCCATCCTCGTGCCCTCTGACCTGCACCCTTGTCGTATGATGCCTTGGGAAAGGGAAAAAATATTCGGTCCCCATTTCTTCTGCCATTGCGAGTGTTAAATTTTTGGAAACCGTAGCAGTTTTTTTCATAAGTATTTTTTTTTAAAAAAAGCCTCCCCATCAGCCCTGCGGTGGGGCTGGGGGCCACCTCCCACAAAATCCCCGCAGCGTGCAAGGTATTTTTTTTCTAACAAATTTATAAATTAAATTCAAAGTTAATTTATAAAATAAATAAAATCAAAATAATATAATATTATTTTGTTAAAATTAAAATGAATAATAATATGAAATAAGATATTCATAAAATTAATATAATTCTAATAAATTGTAATCATTAAATTTAAATAAAATTTATAAAATAAATAAAATTAAAATAATATAATAGTATAGTTAATAAAATGAATACTATAATTATTTATTTTTAACACATTATAATATTTATAAAATATGAATAAAATAAATAAAATAAATAAAATAATAAAATAAATAAATTATAATGATTAAATGAAAAATAAATTGTAGATTGTTAAAAAAATGTCACAAGGGGAGGCTTTGTAAGTGACTATGGACTGAGGGTTTTAACCCTTCGTGGAGGGGTCATGGGTTTCTGGCCGTGGAGGAGCACGTATGGCCTCCTCCACGCAAGTAAGCATTATGTTATTCTTTTGCTTTAACCTTCATTTATTTCCCTTGGATTGCGTTCTGGTTGCTTTGCTGGGTTGTGCCTATGCAACATTGTGGAAGGCATTTCGAACAATAGCTCATTAATATCGAACGAGTTGAATGGGTTTTATTTCACCACCGCTATGGAGAAGACAAGTCATTTAAGGAATCTCTTATCGATTCTTCATCATTTTCAATCTCTGATTCAATGTTGTTCAAAGTTAGGGTTTTGAATTCTCCAACAGGTAATGATGGAGTCGGATGAGGAGGTAAGCACTTTGTATACCCTTTACGTTTCTCCCAATTTAGAAATGAATAATGCTATAAACAATGAGAAATCTAGACTTAAAGATACAACCATTTTTTTAGCGGCCATGGACGCTTCTAATTGTCTAACCTGTAAATTTATGGATGAGTGGTTTAAAAATATTTGGATTAAAAAACTTTGTCTGCATTTCTCTTTTCGTTGCATGATTTAGAAAGGTTTGTTTATTATCTTCTTTAATGATGCAAAATCGCAATCGATTTTTGTGGATAAACAATTCTAGTCCATTGGTAAGTGAACCTTTGGAGCGCTTAAATGGTCTCCAGATGTTAGTGATGAGATTCTTGCATTGTCGTGCCCTAGATGGATTGTTATCAAGAATATCCCTCCCATATTATGAAAATTTATCTTGCAAGTGCTTGCTTTCGTTGGTAGGGTCCTGGGAGTGGACAACACCCATTCTCCGGTCCCCCATTTAGATGTTAGGGTTCTTATATCTCTCAAACCTGGTAAGGACCTCCCTAACTTTATTGAAATTAATGTTGATGATGACCCTGTTAATTGTCTAATTGAGGTTCTGGGCAGAATTAACACTTGTTTCTTATGCAGGTGAGAAGGGCATATTCAGAGTAACTACCCTATCATTGCTAAGCGTAAACAAAATGCCGCTCCTAAAAGTAATGTGGCCATGGATGCTACTAATGATATTCCTAACGATTTTGAGATCAATCATACCCCGCTTATTCACAAGATTAATGCTTTGAAGGATGTTGTTGTAGATCTTATCAATAAACCCTTATATTCTCCTCCAACTTTTGAGGGGTCTGTCAAATTTGGAGGATTCAATGCGGATCCCCCTCTGTACTTGGCTATTACCATGTCGATTTCCTAGATTATGAGGGATAAGGTTGACCAATCTAATCTTTTCCCCCCTCCGAAGAATCGAAAGATTAGGAGGAAAAACACACAACTTGTCATTGAAAAATTAAGGAATCCTCATGGTTTGAGGATGGAGATCACTCAAGATTCCCTTGAATTTAATACTAATTCGATTATAGACAATGACACTTCAAGAATTAATGACAATTTGATGTTGGTTAATGACACTAACAAGAGGAATTCTTTTGTTAAATCTATTATGAAAGATATTGAGGAAAGAAGCCTCTTTACTAGTAAGATGGATGAGGATTATATCTCTGGTGGTTATGTTAGAGGTGTGAATCTTGTTGTGGGTTATAACAAGTTTGATGTTCTTGCCTCCATGCAAGATGAGGTGAATCTTGATCCTAGTTGCAATCTGCCTCTTTCCCTTAGTAGGAATAGACATGATGACATCCCCATTAATCTTAATGGTAGCAACGTTTAATTGTTTGATGTTCACCCCATTGTTTATGATCGTGATGTATCCAGTATTGAAGTTATTAGAGCAACCCCCATTATTAGCAACTCAAGGTCTAATGATCACCTAGATATTGCCATTGTCCCTTATGATCTTTACTAGGGCAAACCCCTGTTGAATAACCTGAATACTAAGAGGGGAGGGGTGACTCAATATTCCCTTGAACTTATTTAAACTTCTAATTAACCAATCACATAATATAATTATAATGCAATAAACAAAATGGAGGCATAACAAATAACACCAAATTTTCTACGTGAAAACCCAATATGGGAAAACCACGGAGAGATGATACTCTCAAGAATAGTGTAATATGTAATCGATTACACAATATAAGAGGTGGCTCACTATTGGTTTGGACTCACTGTCTGATATACATAAGAGGGCTTACAACCGAATTACAAAGTATACAAAATTGAACTGTTGTAGTTGCATCTAACATAATACAGTTCCCTTGAAGTGCATAAGTTGTCTCATAAATTCACTATACTTGATTTACATATAGTACACAACCACGGTCTTTCACATATAGTACACAACCACAATCTTTCACATATAGTACACAAAATAGTTGGTTTTCAACAACCATACCTCTAACACAACATTATTGGCAATATATATATCTGCATCATATTAATTGACAAGTCGGCTCAACCGAAAAGGATGAGACTGGACTTATCCACTTGCTATAGCAACCGGGTGTGTTCATGCGGTGTCGGCTTCCAACAACAAGTAAATTGGTAGATCATGCATTCCATCACATCCGAATATGACCTAATCTTAAGGCATCTTGAATCATGTGCTCTCATCATGTCTAGATAAGACCGGACCCAAAGCTAGCTTTCGGTAACGCTAAATATTAGACCTCAAAACTGTGCATATAGGATAAATCAATATTGCATAAATGAAGCAAACTTTCTGGATTAGATCACCTACATACATGCCAAAAAAAAATGACATTCATGACACCAATGACAACAATGACAAATGGGCCAACAATCTCCCCCTTTGTCGTTGATGGCAATATAAGTTATACATAGTAAGTTTGCTAAAATAATAACAGAAATGTCAACAATATTCATGCATAAAATAAAAGAGAGTAATTAACTACTATCCCAACTACTCCTACTCCTACTACTCCCCCTTTGACAACAATGACAAAGGGTAACCAGTGTAACAAAAAAAATGGAGACTCCCCCTAATGAGAGAAATCACCATCTTCCAGAGGACTGTTTGAGATTCTGGGTGTGAGTAGTCCAAGTGTCCTTGTGCAAGTCCCAATGAGAGATTGCTTCTGTTAGAAAGTCTATATGTGCCAATAGGGATGCATGCAACTGCTCTGCTTCAAGGATGGAACCAGGATCTAAATAAGATAACTGGGGAGCACAAGAGAGGGTTCTATTCATGAATGAAATACTTTCATTTCTCAAATCTCTTAGCTTTCCTAAGGGGATGATGATATTGTCTCTTTGTTGTTGCAGCTAATCATACCTATCATGGTGTTCCTCAATCTTTGACTTTTCAAAGCCATATAAATCCTTAGATAACTTGAAATTCGCTTGAGCTTGTCGGATCTTGTCTTCAATGATATTCATCTCATCTTTGATACTTTGGGTGGCATCTAGCCACTGAAGACTAAAAAGAAAACAATATATTACCATTTTCTAAATAAGGTTGGCCTTTAGAGATAAGCTAGGAAAGATGGAGACGAGCTGATTCACATTTGGTCTTGATTTATTGCAAAACTTTTTCTCTGTCATCAGCTAAATCCTTTTCATATTTCTCTATGATTTTCACAACATGATTACCCAAGGAACTGATTAATATTTTGTATTTTTATGCACTGGGAGTGTCCGGATCTAATTGACACAAAAGGAACAACATCATGTAGTGCTCCTAGAAGATCTTTGACAATCTTGTCATTGTTCTGAAGATCTTGCCTAGCAGAGGAAATTAATTTTTCTCCAATCTCAAGTTTTTGCATCGGATCAACGTTACAGAAGTCAAAAGATTGCATAGAGGATGTGATTGGTGGGAGAATTAAAGGAGTAGAGAATATATTCTTCCAGACATCCTCAGATGAACCAAGATTGGTACCAATTATGGATACCTGCATGCTGGACTCTTTTGCTGAGATATTTGCCTTCACTTCTGATGGGATATTGCATTCAATATTCCTTTCATCCTTATCAGATTCTTGGTTATCAGTAGAATCTTTAATTTCTTTGCCCTTGTCAGACCCAGAGTTGACCGGAGAAACTTTGGAATTTTCGAGAACATCCATACTACTACTCATAACATTGTCCATAGAATACTCCATAGTGGACACATCATTCACATTCATTGGATCAATCATTTATGTCTTCAAGAATAGTGACATGCACATCCTCAGATATGTTGGTAGTGATGTCAAAATCAGAGGGGAAAAGATAATGGTTCTTTGCAATTGTCATAATTGTATCCATGATCTCATTTTGAAGTTTTTCTTTGGCATTGGGCACACCAAACATGAGATCATCTAAATTTTTCTTGGTTCTTAACTTAGTTTTACATACTTCCATTAAGGTGGCCTTATTATTTGGAGAGAGGTTTGAACCGACAACCTCAAATACATGATCTTTAATGGCTTGTTCCTCTTCTCTATAAATTTGTATAACTCTAATCAAATCCTCATACAACTCATTTGGAACAATGTTTCTATACTCATGATTGCAGCTTCATACTTTACACAATACATTATAAAAAATTTAATTATAGTATTCTGATCTTTAGCATTGGCCTTGGTAAAAAAAATTACTTACCTCTCTTGGACTTGTGCCTTGAGCGAGGGATTCACATAAAATTCCTACATCGAGTGACTGCCTGGCGTACTTTCCTTTGGATTTTTGGACATGTATCTGGTAATGCTCAGCTTCTTCCTCTTCCTCAGATTCCAAGACAATGGTTTTCCTCTTGATCTCAATCTTTTTCTTTGGAGAGCTTGAAGAGGGAAGCTCTGTTTGAGAACCCTTAGCTGTTCTGGATGTGCCAAACCTTCTGGATCGTCTAACCTTCAAGATTTCTTCTTCAGTCAGATTGGCTTTGTCCAAGGATTCTTGAATGACCCTTTTCACTGCCTTTTCTCGTTCCTTCTTGGTGAGTTCCATCCGGACCTGCAAGAAGTTTTCATTTGCAGTCCCAAAATGTTCTTGGGATCCATCTACCAGAATTTCTAAGAGAACTTTGGTTGCACCTTCAAGTGTGTTAGAAGGTACTTCATACCCAAATGAGGGAACCCAGACTTTTCTGGGCACCACTGCTTCCATGTAGCATTTATTTGTCATAATTACAAAAGTAATGCCATTTTTGTACTTGGCTACAATTTCCTTTGGAATTATGTCTTTATTCTGCATATTCATCTAAAAGACATCAAAGAAAGCCACAAACTCTTCTACTCTTGCCTTTTCATTAATAAACCCTTGGAGCTTATATGCGATTTGATGGGCTACCAGTGTGTCTGATGACTAGAGAACCCTACCACGACTGGGTAAAGCTTCCATGAAGTAGAACGTGATACATAGAGATAGGGCTTTGAATTTGAATGAGTGTTTCTTCTCTCTGCATTGAACATAATTCTCCAAGAATTATTGACGCAAGATTTCATAGAGATCAAATCCTTATTTAGTTCTGCCATCTCATAAGCCATGCGTATAGTAGTACCTGAAATATAATTTTCTTTATTTGTGAAATAAATTTTATTTCTGACCATCATGGACAAGTACTTAACTGCCAAATTTCTGACTTTGTCAATTTCTAGAGAATGCTTATCGAATGTTACACCAGTCAATTCCGCAACAACTTTATTTTTGGTAGATTTTGGTCCAAGAATTCCACCAAAATCACTTAGACTTGTGATGGTCTTCATTACATCCTTGGTTATCATGTGGTTTTGGTCTAACCAGAGAAACCCATCATGAAACCTGCTCATCGCTAACCTGACCCATTTGTCATCATGACAGAAATTGGGAAAAATATTCCATGTATTCAAATTTTTCTGAACTAGGTTAACAAATTCCAGTTTTATCTGGTGATGCAGGAGCATCCCCGGTTCATAGCAATCTTGCATCAACCAAAAACACTTTCCTTTATGTTTTTCTTTGTGTTTGCAGTTTCAGTTTTCCTTTCTGTGTGTCCTGGTTTTGGCTCACTGGATCCTGTGGAGTTTGATTCTACTTGAAGACTCAATCATCTTTCTTGCTTCCTGACCGCATCGCATTTGGATCATTTTTTGAAAAGATATCGCTATCGGATTCCTTGACAGTTTCCTATTACTGATTGGCACTTCATGTTACCAATTGCCTGGACCTATTTTGGTTGATCTATCAGAACCCCTTTCGAAGCTTGTGGAGCCTTGGGCGTTGATTCCGATGTTCCTTAGTGTGTGGTCAACCTTTTCTTGCGATCTTCGGGTTTTATCCCTTTTGGACCAACTGGATCCTTTGGATCGATATATATAATTATAATTGTGCATTAGAATGTAATCAATCAAAGAATCAAGTAGCTATATTGTGCGTAGAAGATAGATCTCACAATTCAAGGTCTCGATTGTGACTTATTCTGTATGTTCTACTAGGCCTGTGAGTTGGTATGCTATAACCCGATTGATACTGGTTGGTTGTAATTAATCTTCATGCAATAAGACAATATGTTATGCATTGCCTCCATCATATCTTTGTGTTTCCATTGTGCTTACTCTTGTTGACCGGTCCAGATTGATCTCTATGAGGTCCCTCCTCACCGATGACTGCTTCAAGTGGTATCAGAGAGAAGTTTCATTTTGGAGGTTGCGTGTCCTGAAATTTTGGTTGTAGGGTGGCAGATTGCAGATCCAACCTACAGCTGCAGAGGACTAGCATGAATGATAGCATGAAGAGGAGCTAGGAATGGTGGAGTGCGTGGGAATGCAGACCTTGTTGTGATGGAGATGTTACGAGGTATAGCAACCCAATTGGAAGCCGTGGAGACAACCTAGAGAAGAGGCCAACATATTGAAGATGTAAGTTAAGATGAAGGAGAAGAAGCCCTGACAGAACAAGCAAACCTACCGGTGGTTGATCCAGATGAGGAAAGGTTTTTGAGGGTTTTGAGTAGGGAAAATACTAAACCTCATTTTACCCCACCAGAATATGATGGGAAGTTAGATTCAGATGAATTGATGGATTGGACCTCAGAGATGGAGAAGTATTTTGATTTTGAAAACACTGTAGAAGAGAGGAAGGTGAAATATGCCTGTACCCGGTTGAAAGGTCATGCATCTCTTTGGTGGGAGCATTTGCAAGTTGATAGACATAGAAGAGGTAAAGAGAAGATTAAGACATGGGATCAGATGATTGCTAAGTTGAAATCAAAGTTTATACTAGCTGATTATCAAGTGAATCTGTTTCAAAAGTTGTAGAATTTGAGACAGAAGGAATCTAGTGTGAAGGAGTACACCGAAGCATTTTACAAGTTGAATATCAAATCCAGACATGTTGATGATGAAGTTGAACAAGTTTCCAGATATTTAAATGGATTGTGGATGTATATACAAGATGAACTCAATTTGATCAAATTGGAGAGTGTTGAAGAGGCTTACCAGTATCCCCTAAAGGCAGAAGAGAAGTTGAACAAAAGACATGAGAAGAGGCAAAGAGGCAGAGGTGGAAGGTTTACCGGAGGAATATTTCAAGGAGGAAGAGGATATACCTGAGGAAGAGGAACCAGTACAGATTAGAGAAAGGACAAGGAAGTGAACAAAGAAGGTAACTCATACCGAAAGGATGATAGAAATTTATACTGAAGGAGATAACCAGATGGTTACCGAAATGAGAATTTTGGAAGACAAGGCAAGAGGACATTTAGAGGAACCTGCTTTAAATATGGAGGAGAAGGACATTGTGCATTCGAGTGTAAGAAGATAGAAACTACCAGAAGAGAAGCAGTGGTGGAAGAAAAACCCATCGGATCAGATAATAAACCAGAAGCTGAAGAACTGTCGGTGACGAGGAGAGCTTTGTGTCATATCAGAGGAGATGAAGAGTCCTTGCAGAGGAAGAATCTGTTCAAGACCATATGTAAGGTATCTGGTAAGTGTTGTAAATTTGTTATTGATAGTGGTAGTTCAAATAATATTGTTCTAGAAGAAATGGTGAATAAGTTGAAATTGGAGAGATTGAAACACCCTAAGCCTTATCAGATAGCATGGATTCAGGATGAACACAAGTTGTTAGTAAGTGAACGATGTTTGGTGAAATTAAAAATTGGGAATTATCATGATGAAGTCTTGTGTGATATTATGCCTATGGATATTTGTCACCTTTTGTTGGGTAGACCTTGGTAATTTGATAGACAGGTAGTACCTGATGGGAGGAAGAATACGTACACTATTGTGGCCAATGGGATGAAGCAAACCTTGTTTCCTTTGGAGGAACCTTTGAAGAATGAAGTTTGTACGAATGCTAGAATTTGTTTGGTAGATGGAAGGAAATTCCTGGATGGATTGAGACATGAGAATGTGTGTTTTGCCTTAATTCCTAAGAAGAATAAGAAACCGAAACCGAAAAGAGAACACCTAGAAGAGATAAAAGATTTGCTAACAGAATATGAAGACATCATTTTAGATAATGTACCTGATGGATTGCCACCTATGAGAAGTATTAGCCATTGCATGGACTTGGTTCCTGAAGCTAGTTTGCCTAACAAAGTTACACACCAGTTGACACCAATAGAGAATGAAGAATTGAATAGACAAGTGCATGAGCTATTAAAGAAAGGTTTGATCAAGGAGAGTCTAAGACCTTATGCAGTACCAACACCTAAGAAGAATGAAGAGTGGAGAATGTGTACTGATTCCAGAGCAATAAACAAGATCAAAGTGAAATATCGATTTTCTTTGCCTAGGATGGATGACATAATGAACTGTTTGAGTGGAGAAAAAATACTTTACAAAGATAGATTTGAAGAGTGGATATCATCAGATTAGGATCAGAGAAGGTGATGAGTGGAAGACAACATTTAAGACAAATGAAGGACTGTATGAATGGTTGGTGATGCCTTTTTGATTGACTAACACACCGAGTAATTTCATGAGGCTAATGAATGAGGTATTGAAGAAGTTATTGGGTAAGTTTGTTATTGTGTATTTGGATGACATTCTGATTTTCAGAAGGAAAAAAGAGGAGCATTTGTTGCAGTTGAGACAATTTTTGTAGAGGTTGAGAGAAGAGAAGTTGTTGATCAACATTAAGAAGTGTACTTTCATGAAGGATGAGTTAGTCTATTTGTAATTTGTGATATCTGAGGATGGTTTGAAGATGGACCCTTAGAAAGTGAAAGCAATTATTGAATGGCCGACACCATAAATCATTGGAGAGGTAGGATCATTTCATGGATTGGCTAGTTTTTACTAGAAGTTTATCAAAAAATTTAGTTCAGTTTGTAACCCTATGACTGAGACCATGAGAGGAGATCAGAAGAAATTAAAGTGGACCATCAGAGCAAACAAAAGTTTTGAACTGTTGAAACAGAAAGTGATTGAGCAGCCTGTGTTAGCTTTACTGGATTTCAATAAAGTATTTCAAGTGGATTGCGATGCAAGTGGAACAACAATAGGAGAAGTCTTGAGTCAGGAAGGGAGAGTAGTAGCTTATTTCAGTGAGAAATTGAATGATGTCTGGAGGAGATATTTAGTGTATGATTAGGAATTTTATGCCATAATTCAAGTCTTGAAGAAGTGGAGACATTACTTGTTTCCTAAAGAGTTTGTGTTGTATATAGATCATCAAGCTTTGCAGTATTTGAATAGTCAGAGTAAGTTGACTCAGAGACATATGAGATGGGTAGAATTATTGCAGAGTTACACCTTTGTGTTGAAGCATAGAAGTGGGAAGTCTAAAAAGTTGTTGATGCATTGAGTCAGAGAAGGAATTTGTTGATAGAGATGAGAGTGACCAAGTAGCTAGACTGTGCGTAGAAGATAGATCTCACGATTCAAGGTCTCAGTTGTGACCTATTCTATATGTTCTACGTGAGCTGATATGCTATAACTCGGTTGTTACCAGTTGGTTGTAATCAATCTTCATGAAATAAGATAATCTTGATGAATACTAAGAGGGGGGGTGAATTAGTATACCCAAAAACTTTACCAAACACTTAATCAAATTTACTGCAGACCAGTATAGCCTTTTAAACAGTAAACTAGTTAATACACAAAAAATCCAAATAGAAAATAAAGCATTCACCCACAATAACACAATCACCATAACACGGGATATTTGACGTGGAAACCCAAGTGGGAAAAAACATGGTGAGTAGAACTCACAAGTCTACTATCTCCAGAATAGCAACCAGACCGGTTAAGGCCTTGCAATGTTCATCACCAGAACATATCCTATTAGGAATCCAGATCTCTATTAGGAGATAAGTCCTGTTAAAGACTACCCTGGTAAAGGATTTCAGATCCACAACAAGATTTTGAACAAGCTTAACTAAGCCTACCTGGTTAAGGGTTTCTAACTTGTCGAAGAGATTTGTAATCAACAAGTAAGTGATCTAGAAAGTAGCACATAATGCTTAGTTAGATCCTTGATATCTCTCTGTTAATGCATTGCAACATTACTTCAGTCTTCTGTCCTTTGCACATTCAGTCTCTTTCGTAAGATACCTTCTTGCAAAGACCTAATGTTCTTACGCAACACTTCACACTCATACATCCAAAACCCTAGACGTGATGTCCTCATATAGGAATCTGATTTCATGTCGGTCCAATGAGATTAGACTACAATTTCCTAGGTACAGTGCATCTAGACACAATTTGTAACACGACACAGAATCACCGCATCGGTGTCGGTGGATGATAACTCATCACACTTTACAAGTTTGCTGGTTAGCAAAATACAGTATACCAATTACCGGTTTTACAAACAAAGACTGGTAAACCGGATCATAGTGTTCTGATCTTTAAAAAGATTGGCTGTCGCTTGGGGTCCTCGTACCGCTTGAAGTCCTCGTACCACTTTAGGTCCTCGGTCATGCTTTGACCTGTAAGCTCCTTCTGCAAATACCGATAGTCTTCAACAAACAAAGACTATGCATATAATGGCATACAATACCAGTTTGAACAATACATCACATAGTACCGGTTGAGAATAACTAATATAACAAATAAGTGTGTGTCCATCAATGACAATCACAACTAAAAATTATCAAAATGCCAATAAATATTTTATGCATTGCCTCCATCATATATTTGTGTTTCCATTGTGTTTACCCTTGTTGACCAGTCTAGATTGATCTCTTTGAGATCCCTCCTCACTAGTGACTGCTTCACTTGGTCACGCTTATCAACCAATTGCTCATTCCAAAGATATAGCATCTTTCCATGTGAGAAAATTCTTCCAGCTTAACGTGGATGTAAGACCTAATATCTTCTGCCAGAACAACCCCAATTGGTATTTTGAAAAATGCTTCATTGGGATTAGTCTGAATTACTATGTAAGGTGTCTTCATGAATACGGGTCGGGGTTTAGAAGCAACATCAACAATTGTGGGAGCATCCATGATCCCTAATTATATAGACTACTAACCCTGATCGCAACTTGTTGAAGAAAATTTGAGTTCACTTGGTCTCCTTAATCGCCTTCACAACTCTTGAATTCTTTTAATTCAAGGTAAAGAACATTTAAGTCAGGCATTGTCCTTATATTCTTCCATCAAGAAATTTGCATTAAATGTGCATGAGCTATCTTCCATATTCTCAACTTTGGCAACAACTTGTCGGATCCTATGATGAGTTATGACATTGACTAATAGATCTCATCTCTTGTCATTATACGACCTTATACAAATTTGGTTGGGGATAAGAATATGCTTTTTCGATTTCTCCCTCCGGCGAAAGCCACAAGCTATCCAATTTCTAGATAAAGTGTCTGCACTGGAGTTGGATGCTAACGTCTATGCAGTCTCCTTCTTTCTCCAATTTTTCTTCATTTCGGCTTTGACATCTTCCACATTAACTTTCTTGATTGATTCGATTTGATTTTGAACCTTATTGCTTCTACACTATCTTGTCATATGTATGGGTTTATTGCAGTTGTGACACTTGATGTTTTCCAGATTTTGTCTTGGCCTGCACTAGTTGGCTTTATGTCCAAAAATATTGCATGTATAACATCTTCCTCTAAAGTAATTTTGTCTATTATGATTTATAGTTGAATTCCTACATTGATTAGCTTTATGACCATAATTATTGCATGTGTAACACCTACCAAAATTTGGATTAAATATTGTATTTAAATTGCTTCTACATTCTACTACCTTATGTCCTATTTTATTACATTTGTAGCAAAAACCACTAAAAGAGGTGTTTCTCATACTTACCCGCTACTTGACTGGAGACTTACCTTTTTCCTCCTTGGTGACTTTTGTTTTTACCGGGGACGATTCTTCTCCACCAAATTTTTCTTTCTTCTTGATTTCCATAGCTTCCTTAGTGTTCATTATTATGTCAAGTTTACCGGATGCGGTATTGCTTTGTTGTTTTTTTGTTTTCTCGAGTTCTAATTGTTGGCAAATGCACACTCCAATGAGATATTGTAGGTTATTGAAGGTTTTTTCATTGATGGCAACCTTGCAATCATATGATACCGGCAAGACAATTTACCGACACCATCAACAATAGACTCTACACAGGACACCGATGGTAAAAGGAAGTATACTAGCACCCAGGCCGACAGGAATTTTGTTTATAATATATTTTGTAATTAATCATTGTACGCCGACTTGGCAAGTTGTAAAATGACTCATATATGTATGAGATCATTATAGAACATTTGGTAAGGAAGTAGACAGGCGAACATAAGGCATACCTAATATACGAATTATAGGTTAAAGGTTTATGTATGAAGAAGAGCTAAAACCGGTACTGGATCTGGCATAGTAGATGCTATTTAGAAGCAGTACAAGACATTGGATTTGCATAATCCATTTTGTAAGTCAGTGGGACTTCCCATTTTTTAATTGAGCATTGAGCTCTAGGCACTTGGCCTTCTTGCATGTGCAGACCCCTATTGTAGTAGTAATATTCTCTTATTGGCCAATAAGTGAATATTGTGGGTCACAAATTCCACCGAGGTTTTTCCCACACTGGGTTTCCTCGTTAAAATACTGTGTTATGGTGTGCTTTTCATGTTGTTGTTGTTATCTCTATTTATTGCATTACTTTTTGTTTACCTGTATACAATATTGATATGCTTTACATGTTTTAAGTCAAGAAAATTCTTTAACCAGTTAGATACTGATTTACACCCCCCCCCCTCTCAGTATCTTTGGGAATCCTAACAATTGGTATCAGAGCTCGGTCCTCTATTTTCAGAAGCCTAATAGCTTGAGGAAGATCTTGACACCGGTAGAGATGGAAAACTTGATGAAGCAATTAGAAGCAACTCTCTCAGACTATGATACAAAAAAGTTGAAAAATATCAAACTTGAAGATGATCTAAATGCTGCACAGGATATTATTCAAGCAGTTCAAGAAAATCTTACCATTGCAAGAAACAAGAGAAAAGAACTTTGTGAAAAAATGCAAAATGAGAATGATGAAAACGAAACTCTTGGTGCTCTGATGAATAATCTGAAACAAGAAAACATGACAACAAAGAATGAGATGCAAGATATGATTATGAGATTTTGTAAAGAAATTGAAGATAGAAAGAAGAATGAAGAAGGTTTTACTAGAAGACTGAATGATGCTGCAAATGAAAACACAAGACTTAGTTATGAAAATGATATGTTGAAGACAGATCTGATGCACACACAAAATGACTCAAATGAACTTATGAGACATAAAGGTATCTTGGAAAGAGAACTGGCTACTGCGAATCAACACAAGGAAAAATTCTAGAAAAGCTCGAAAAAACTTGGTGACTTGTTGAAAAATCAGAAACCAAATGGTGATACTAATGGCCTTGGCTTTGAAGCTGGTGAAAGCTCCGGTACTGCAAACACACATGATCATAGCAAACCGGTAAGACAACCTACTGCTTATAAATTTAATGGAAAATGCTTTAACTCTAACAAGTATGGTCATAGAGCAAATCAATGTAGATTTAGAAATTATCAGAGCACTAATACACCCACCGGTCAATGCTCCAAATGCAACAAAATTGGTCATAACTCAGAAAATTGCAGAATGAATGTAAGATGTTATGTTTGTGGAAGATTTGGACACTTATCTAATAAGTGTAGAACACAAACCGACATAGGATATGGGAAAGCTATTCAGAAAAACAATGTGACCTATTATGCTTGCAATAAGATTGGACATATTGCAAAATTCTATAGAAGTAAGGCATCACCGACAAGTAATAATGGTGCTAGTTTGAGAGGTAAAGAAAAGGTTGAAGAGGTAAAGCAAGAATTCTCAAAACAATGGATCAGAAAGTCAGATCTAAATGTTGATAGGAATACTCCTCCACCGGCAAAACAGAGTAACACTCCATCGACAGGAGACTCTTCATCTAACTGAAGAAAATTCCTTTGAGGGTTTAGCAACCAAATGTGAAACATGCTATTATTCCCTCGGTTGATGGTGAGAAGTTGAAATTACTTCTATACCGACAGATAAGTTAAGATATTACTTAACCGACAAACATTAAATGTGGTGGTTGGCGAA